>NW_013549412.1:0-10189 GCF_000499425.1 Eimeria acervulina | reverse complement strand
ATATATATATATATATATATATATATATATATATATATATATATATATAATCGTATACATTATGAGTATCGCGCATAGGGCCGTTCATGGTGTATCAACCTCTGTCTGTGGCATTCTTTCAGAAGATTTGCATGCAAATAGACTAATAAAGCATAAAATATAATATTTTTATAATTATAAACGAATATATTTATATAAACATATAGAGTGCTGCTGGTGAGCGATGGGGCATGCTGCGTGCATGCAGTCTGTATGGAGCGTGCATGCAGTCTGCATGCATTATGCATGCAACTAGAGATATCTAGAAGATATATATTTATTTTTTTAGTTCTCAGATAAGTCTGTGGGGCCCCTGTGGGGCCTGGGGTGTACTGGGGGTACGCGGGAGCAGCTAAGGAAGTGTAGATATTCAGAAGCTCTGTTTGGGTTTGTTAAGAAGATAAATAATATATTTAATGCATTTAAAGCAATAATTAGTGTTTAATGTACAGGGGACATCAGTAGCACCACCAGCCGCACCAGCAGCAACAGCGGCAACACCAACAGCAGCACCAGCAGCAGCAACAGCAACAGCAACAGCAGCAGCAGCAGCAGCAGCAGACCACGGTTGTGCGGCTCGGGGCGCCGAGCGGGCTACATGTATTACCCTCTTCATTTTTTGTTTAAGTATGTGTGTATTTATGCTTGCTTTTATAAATAAGAGAGTATTTTAGAGTTAAAACAAAAGAAAAAAATTAAGCATTAATAAACTTGCTTCTTTAACAGCAGCAACAGCAGCAACAACTCAAGAGGCCCAGCAGCAGCCCCAGTGAGGACCCCAGCCCGATCATTTGTTTGGTTGCTGCTAGAGAGCGTCATGCTGCTGCTGCTGCTGCTGCTGCTGCTGCTGCTTCTGCTGCAGGCATTGATTGTTATGAAGAAAAGGGTTTGAGAGAGGTTTATTTACTGAATATTTTTTTGTCTCCATTGCCGCGCGGTGCGCTGCTGCTGCTGCAGCTGCTGCTTCTGCAGCTGCTGCTGCTTCTGCTGCTGCTGCAGCGGGCAATCAATCGGGTCCTTCTTCATTTGAGTCGTAGTATATTGTTTTTCTTTGTTGATATATTTAATTATCTTTTCTTTTCTTTATTTTATCTGCATATTTTAGGCTCTTATTGCTTTCTCTTAGAAGGGGGGGGGGCTTTAAACTTATCTCTTTTTCAGCCATCACACCATGGGGGCCTGCTTCTACTTTTTCTTTGTTGCTGCTGTCTTATCTTCATTATTTATTGCTGTTCTTGCTGCTAACAACAACGTTTCTACTTCTGCTGCTAATTCCTTCTTCGCCCAGCCCTTCCGCTCTCCAGCTGTATGGGGGCCCCCGGGGGCCCCTCTAGTAGGAGGGGGCCCTTTGGGGGGCCCTATGGGTGGCTCTTTAGGGGACCCTGTTGAGGGTACATTAGGGGACAGCTTGGGGCCCCCCTTGGGGCCCCAGGGGGTCTCCTTAGTGGACCCTTTGGGGCCCCCCTTGGGGCCCCCTCTGGGGGGGGCCCCTATAGATGAAGGTTCTGCAGCAAATACTGCTCAAGTAGGGTCTAGCCCTACTATACCTGGCTGGCCTCCCAGGCCCCGCTACAGTCTCCTTGAACGCTTTGACAGCGAGCATGTGGAGCAGACAGATGTAAGAGATCATTCGAATAACAGCAAAAGCAGCAGCAGCAGAAGCAGAAGCAACAGCAGCAGTAGGAGAAGCAACAGCAGTAGAAGCAGCAGCAGCAACTGCAGCAGCAACAGAGAAAGGAGGGGGAGGGGGGAGAAGCGGGAGTAGAAGGAGGTTTTGAGGGTTGGGCAGTTATTGCAGGACCTAGGGTTTAGGGTTTAGGGTTTAGGGTTTAGGGTTTAGGGTTCTTGCAGGCAGCAGAGGGAGAGGCATAGGCAGTGTTGCTGCTTCCATACTGTTATCCTGGTGGTTCTTATTATATATATTTTAAAACTCGCGTTTGCTACTGCTGTGTCTGCTGCTGCTGCTGCTGCTGCTTTGTTTGCTGCTGCTGCTGCTGCGCTGTTTGGTGCTGCTGCTGTTTGCTGCTGCTTGCTGCTGCTGCTGCTGCTGCTCAGTTGTCTTCGGATGAGTCTACACAAGAAGATCATTCTGTCTCCGATGAAACCTGGAGCTCAGCCCCTGGTAAGATATCACTGGGAGATGATCGATCCCGGGATCGTCTCCTCGGGAGGCGATCGATCCCGGGGCGTGAGTCCCGCCATTTACTGTCTCTTTTACTGTCTCTTTTAGTATACCTTTTATTGTCTCTTTTACTTTTCTGTCTCCTTTAATGCATCTTTTGATGTCTCCTTTGCTGTCTCCATTGCTGTCTCCTTTGCTGTATCTCTGACGGGAGAGACAGTATACGGTCTGCCTTCTCTGTCTTCTTTCTCTTCTTCTGCTGTCTCCTTTTTTGTGTCTCCTGTCTTTGTCTCTTCTTCCTGTCTCCTCTTCTGTTGCTGTCTCTTCTTTCTCGTTTTCCTGGTCTCTCTTCTCACTCCAACATGTGAAGGCGGATTAGCAAGGAGACAGTTTAAGGAGACACTGAACTGTCTCCTAAAACTGTCTCCTCCTTAATCTGTTTTCATTTCTGTCTCTCTTTCTTTTATGTCTTCTTACCTTTCTTCTGTCTCCTTTTCATTGCTGTCTCTTTTCTTTTTTGCCTCACTTTATGTTTTGTTTTTTGTCTCCTTTTTCTTCTGTCTCCTTTTTGTTATTCGTCTCCTTTTCCTTCTGTCTCCTTTTCTTTTCTGTCTCCTCCTCTGTCTCTCTTTACTTTCTGTATCCTCTTCTGTCTCCTCCTCCATGAGCCATCTTCTTTTCTTTGTATCTTTTTCTTCTGTCTCCTTTTACTTTATTGTCTCCTCTTCTGTCTCCTTTAACTTTGCTGTCTCCTTTTTGATTTGTCTCTGTCTCCAGACACAACGAACGAAGACGCTGTAACGCCTGCAGACAGAGCATGCATCCCTTCTCGATTTTTGTCTCCTCTTGGGGCCCCTCGAGCGATAGGAGAGGCTTCTGAGTTAGTAGGTGCATTTAAAGCCTTCCAGAGACAACAAACAAACACAAATAAAGAAACAAAGATGTTGGTGTTTATGACAGCAGGGACAGGAGAAGAACTCATCGGCAGCAGACAAATCTCACAGAGACGTAAGACACACACTCTCCCTCTTTAAAAATGTCTCTTAAATGTCTCTTAAGTGTCTCCTAACTGTCTCCTAACTGTCTCCTAACTGTCTCCTAACTGTCTCCTAACTGTCTCCTAACTGTACCCTAACTGTCTCCTAAATGTGTCTTAGCTGGCTCCTAACTGTCTTCGAAATGTCTCTTAACTGTCCCCTAGCTGTCTCCTAAATCTTTCTTAACTGTCTCCTAACTGTCTCCTCAGTGTCTCCTAACTGTCTCCAAACTGTCTCTCAAGTGTCCCTTAGCTGTCTCCTGTGTATCCCCTTCTGCCTACGTTGTCTGCGTGTCTATTAAATAATTATTATATAATCTAGAGCCTCCTCCTGTCTCCTCGACTGTCTCCCTTCCCGTCTCCTTTATCTGTTCATCTACTGTATATGTATATATATAGATATATATATATATATATGTCTGGTGTCTCCTTTTGTCTCCTCGCGTCTCCCTCCGTTTCTCCTTAATCAGTGTACTTCATATAATTGTTATATAATCTACAGTCTCCTCCTGTCTCTTTTTTGTGTCTCCTGTCTCTTTTATGTGTTTATATATTAAATAATTATTACAAAGTATATATTCTCCTCCTGTCCCCTCTGTCTCCCCTTGTGTCTCCTTTATTTATTATTTATATAATAAATAATAATTATAAAATATAGTGTCTCCTCCTGTCTCTCTTGTGTCTGCTCTTCTGTCTGCTTTATGCGTATATATATATATATATATGTATATATATATAATGATGAAGAATCTAGTCTCCTTTTGTCTGCTTTGTTTTTGTTTTGTTTATAGTGGTGGTGCAGCCAACAGTAAGGAAGCAAAGGACAGGGTTTTTTAGCGCAAGTGATGGTGTCGCAGAGTTAAGCGATGATGGTAGGCTGCAAGCAGAGCTATTAAGACAGTTATTTTCAAGGTTTTGTCGCAATGTGAAGGGGATGCCGGCAGAGCAGAAGAGACATTTTTGTTTTGATGCTTTCTTTACATCTACACTTCAATCCGGAATAGAGACATGCTTAGAGACATTCAGCGGTATATTAGAACTCCTTGCATGCCCTGCAGCAGCAGGAGGATCTGCAGCAGGAGGAGGAGGAGGATCCACTAGCCCTTCTACAGGGCAGCAGCAACAGCAGCAGCAGCAACAGCAGCAGCAACAGCAGCAGCAGGCAGATGGATATATATGCTCTAGTGTACGCATTATCCCTGCCCCTCATCTACGTGAAATAGTAGAATCTGCAGGAGATATCGGAGAGTCTCTTCCTGTTGTTTTAAAGAAAACAAAATCTGTACGTATACAAAACGGCTTTCAGAGAGATATATTTGATTGTCTTGTTGGGAATTACGGTACGTGGTGGCGCAAGCAGCAGTTTGCATCTGTGGGGTCACCTGTTGCTGCAGCACCACCACCAGCACCAGCAGCAGCAGCAGCAGCAGCAGCAGCAGCAGCGCTGCAGGGAGCAAATGAGGGCAGCAGCAACGGAAACCAAACCACCAGCAGCAGCAGCAGCAGCAGCAGCAGCAGCAGCGGCAGTAGTGGGGGGCGCAGCAGCAATATAGATCATACGGAAGCAGCTTTAACTGCGTTAGATAAGGTAATAGGGGGAGAGCCTCTCGATGCTGCAGCTGCTGCATTTATTCAGGGCTTGGATAGATTCTCTAACCCTAATAAAGTTCTTCAGTGCGCACCTCGTGCTGATAATTTGAGGAAGAGTTGTTTGTTTTTAAGAGAGAGTGCTCAACAAGAACCGGCTGTACAGAGAGCTGTATGGACAACACCTGAAGAGATGGAGCCTGAGTATACTGAGCCTGAGAGCGGTGTATTAAGAAGAGGTTTATCTTTGCTTCGTTCTCTCTGTGCTGTGGAGACAGCTTCTAAGTTCTTGCTTGCTTCTCATCCAAAGCTTGTTGAAAGACTAACCGGTCATCCTATTGATAATGGTGAGATATTTGCTGTCTCCTTAGACTGTACAGCCTTAGCCAAGTGTCTCTCAGAGGCAGGCCTTAGGAGCTGGAGCGTTAGTAAAAAATAGCTTCTCGAAACTCGAGCAGCAGCAGCAGCAGCAGCAGCAGCAGAAACAGCAGCAGCAGCAGCAAAAACAACCCCTCCGTTTATGTACACCCCAAATGTATTACTCGCTTTACACCCTATAGAACACACGCAATAAACATTTCGTGAAGCACTCAAATATTAGTAGTAGCCGGCAACGCCACCAGCAGCAGAAGCAGAAGCAGCAGCAGAAGAAGCTGCAGCAGCAGCAGCTGGTGGTGGTCTTCGTACTGGGGTTTATTTGATTGTACAAGATGCAGACTCAAAGCAGCAGCAACAGCAGCAGCAACAGCAGCAGCTGAGGTGGCCGTCAGGGTGTGGGACGGGTGTGGGGTGCTGCTGGGGGAAGGTGGGATCGTCTCTTCACTCCGTCCATTCCTAGGAGTTGAGGTTGCATGCACCGAGGGGGTGGTGTGGGGTGTGGGGTGTGGGGTGTCTCTCATGTTTTGCCTCTCGCGGAGACACCTGAAGAATTAGGTAGAAGTGGAGGCCTGCCGTACACCTGGGGTGTACGCACATACAGCTGGGATGAGGCCTCCGCTTGCTGCAGCGACAGAGGAAGACGCAGGGGCCCCCCTCTTTAGGTGAGGGGCCCCTATGGGGCCCCTGGGGGGCCCCCCCTCTGTTAAATAAGTACACCTTTTATGGTTGGATATAGGGTGCGTGCATGCGACAGGAGCTGTTTTTTAAAGATGTTTACTGATTGAGGTGTGGTTGGGGCTGGGGCTGTCCCGCTGTTTCTTCTTCGGGTGTCTCCTTTCGGGTGTCTCCGCAGCTTTGAAGCAGATGCAGCTTATATATGCAGCCAGCGTTTGCTGCTGGGCGTCTCCAGTGTCTGGGGAGCTCTGCAGCTGCTACTGCTGCTGCTGCTGCTGCTGCTGCTTCCACTGGCGGTGACAACAACAGCAAAGCAGCTGCTCATACACCTCAAGGAGGCGCTTTGACAGCAGAGGCTGAGGTGTCTCTGTTTGTGATTGTTGTGTATGCATGAGCATCTGTGGGGTTGATATATAAGAGACACCCGAAGATGAGGGGCTCGTGGGATCGGATCCCACGAGCTTGTCCCGTGCCATGCTGCTGTGCTGCATTGCATGCCCCACCTTGAGAAGATTCTTGGTTTTTTTGTATTTTGTTTCTTTCTTTATTTATGCTTCTGGAGGGGCTGGTGAGGAGATGCAAAGACAAACGCCTGTATATCTAAACGGAGACAGAGACGGACAACCAGCCACCCCGTGTCCCCTAACAGCAGCACCACGAAAGAAATAAACCCCTCTTGATGCCCCTTTATGCATGCATGCAGTGTATGCATGCATGCAGTGTATGCATGCATGCAGTGCATGCATGCAGCGGAACTTGGGGCTGAAATGTTTGGCAAAGTCACCATCACCTTTCTTTGGCGAGGCTCCAGCATTTGTATTATTTATTTTCTTGTGCCCCTGCGGACTCCTTATCCTGCAGATATTTATTTTATTTTTTCTTTTATATAGTCTATTACAATATCCTCTTCCTTGTCTTGATACAAATATAATAAAGTGCTGTACTTTCGTCTCTCTAGCAGCAGAACCAGCAGACAGAATAACAAACATATCTACAGTGTAGAGAGACACCCGAACAGCTTATAGTAGGCCTGCAGCCGCAAGCAGTTACTATTGCATGCAGAGGGGGCCCCACACCCCACAGTGGTGCAACAGCAAGTGCTACGTTCTCTGTAGCTGCGGAGACACCCCAGCTTATCCACGCACTCCGCCAGACGGGCTTGCAGGCGCTGCGCTGCATAGCTAGCTACAGGTAGCTGTACATAGCTGGTGCTAATCGTAACTAGCTAGCTGTATAAAGCTGCAGCTAGCTGCGGTAGCTAGAGCTACCCTCTACTCATAGAAGAGACGGTGCTCGCTTTAGGGCTTAAGGCAGAAGCAACAAGTGCAGATCTCCGTGGGTATATGATACGTATGTAGCTAGCTATGGTTAGCTGCATGAATCTATGGCTAGCTGTGGATAGCGGGGTCTAGGGGTGTGGGGCTCTCCTTAAGGTTGGGGGCATAGACAGGCGTTTAAGTCAGCGAAGCGCCGCGCAACAATTTGCTGCACAGTGAAGGGGAGCGTCTGCATCAATCAAACTAACATGCGCAGCAACTACCACACACAATGTGGACGCTGTAGCTAGCTATAGCTAGCTATAGCTAGCCACAGTTAGCCACAGCTAGCCACAGGTATTCCCAGACAGCTCCAGCTCTCCGCAGCTAGCTACAGATAGATACAGCTGCTTACAGCTATCTGGAGCTCCGTACAGATAGGCGCCGCCATCTACAGCGCCCTATGGCTAGCTATAGCTAGCTGTAGCTAGCTACAGCCTCAACAGTGTGTGTGGCGGGTAGAGGAGTTAAGCTATCCAGTGCTTCGCTCATATGCTGTTGAGTTAGCAAACAATTCCTGCAAAAGTCTTTATATAAGGCCGTTTGCGTGAGGTGTATGTACACCTCAGCAGCAAAACAAGAAGGAGTTTTTTTCTTTATGCTCGCATTGCAGCCCCATTGCATGCAGCCCCAAAGTGGTATTTGTATCGGGGGTTTTGATGTTTTGTTTGGTGGTCATGGGGCCTATTGTCTTCTGAATTTGTTTAATATTCTATTTGTTCTCTTCTTTTAGAATAAAGAAGTGCAGCAAGACCTCAGCAGCCTGGGGTGTACGTACACCGCAACTCTTGCATTTTCTTGCGGGTATTTCTACTCTTTTTTTCATTTACCTACTCCTTAACCATATTTACATTTTATTTATTAGGAATGAGGCCGAGAGCGCCTTCAAAGAGGGATTAAGGCGACACGCTGCAGCTTGCTGTCGTCGTTGCTTCTCGCGCTACTGCGGCTGCTGCGGCTGCTGCTGCTGCTGCTGCTGTTTGTTGCGCTGCAGCAGAACAACAACACCAGCAGCAGCAGCAGCAGCATGCTTCTCGCTGCATCGCGTGCATTGTCTGCTGTTTTCGGTGCTGCTGCTGACGTGAAAGTGAAGCACTATGACTGCTGCTGCTACAAAGCAACCAGCTGCTGCTGCTGCAGGAGCAGCAGCACCTGCTAATGCCGCTGCTTCTACGACAGGGGTGGGGTCCGGAGCAACAGCCGCGACCCCACCTTCGGCATCATCAGCAGCAGCAGCAGCACCAGCAGCAACAGCAACAGGAACAGGAGCAGCGCCAGCAGCAACAGCAACAGGAGCAGCAGCAGCAGCAGCAACTCGCCAGAAGGATACGAAGGCTGACATGAGCCTTCAATCGATATCTGCTGCAGCAACACATCGCTACGTGCCTGTTAAGCTGATCAGCAACAGCAGCAGCAGCAGCAGCAGCAGCAGCAGCAGCAGCGGGCTGCAGGATGGAGGCGTAGACCGCAGCATTCTAATAGACCCGTACAGACAGTGCGATTTGCACACAACAGAGAAAAACTTCTCGCAGCTGCTAGTAGAGAGATTAGAGGTAAGAGGCCTTTGCATGCGGTGTATGTACACCTCATCTCAGGTGTATGCTCACCTCTTTGCTGCTGTACCTACACCCCACAACACCGAAGCAGACCCCCGCTCAACGCTAGCAGCGCTGCTGCTCTCTGCAGCAGCGTCTTCAGCAGTATTTGCAGCAGCAGCAAATGCTGCAGCAGCAGTAATTGCTGCAGCAGCAGCAAATGCTGCGGACTTGCTGCTGCTGACTGCGTTTCATCTCTTACCCTAAACCCTAAACCCTAAACCCTGAGCTGCACGTACACCTCGAAGCCTTAGGAGGCCGACTACACCACCGGCCTTGCGTCTGTCTCTCTCCTAAACAGCATTTAATGCGTTGCTGCAGTTAGCAGCACACCACATAATGAGGTGCCCTGCGGGGCCCCACACTTAGCTGCTGCTGCTCTTGCTGCTGTGCTGCTGCTGTCTTCTTAGGCCTGGCGGCTGCGATGTCTCCCGTATCTTCCCCTGGCGCTGCAAGAGGGAGGCATAGAGGACCAGCTAGTCTCATGCAGCAGCAGCAGCAGCAGCAGCGACTCTAGCGACAGCAGCAGCAGCAGCAGCTGCTGCTGCTGCTGCAGCTGCGTGCGAGCGGTAGATCTGGACGTCATCTTTGTTTCTGTGTCTCCGGAGACAGAAGCAAAACTCTCTCTCTTCTTCTTTGAGTTTGTCTACTGTGTCTCCTGGGGTTTGCTGCAGCCTGCAGCAGCTGTCTCCTTTCTGCAGCAGCAGCTGCTGCCGCGCGCTCTGCTGCATTTGCTGCAGCTGCTGAAGGACGTACATGACCTAGCAAGGCAGAGACTCATCAAGCAGCAAGATGCAGCAGCAGCAGGAGAAGCTGCTGCTGCTGCTGAGGCGGGTTTAAAGGTGAAGGCGGAATGTTCTAACGAAAGCACTGCAGCAGCAGCAGCAGCAGCAGGAACAGCAGCAGCAACATCGGAATCTCCTGCTGGCGAAGGGGAAAAGCGCTTGGTGGATGAGAGCTCTACGTCTGCTGCTGCTCCAGCAGCAGAAGGAGCTGCAGCAGACACAGCAGCAGCAGCAGCAGCAGCAGCAGCAGCAGCAGCAGCAGGGGCCTCATCATGCGCGAAGCATGCCAAGAAGGAGACAGACACTCGAATGGAGGGCTGTGTCTCCTTTGCTGCTTGTTTCTCTGGTTCGCCTTCTCTATCAACGCTTGATATAAATAAAGCAGCAGCATTTGCTGCTCACCTCTTATGCCCAGGGAGTCCCTTGCAGGAGAACAGCAGCAGCAGCAGCAACAGCAGCAGCAGCAGCAGCAGCAGCAAAACAAAGGGAGGCCTGCTGCCGCAGCCTTTTCTCGCTCTGCTGCTGGATGCTGTCTCTCAGTGCGCGGAGAACATCGCAGGAACAGCAGCAGCAAACACAGCCAGAAAAGCGAGAACCAACCTGGCGGGTATGCTGCTGCTGCGGCTGCTGCTGCTGCTGCTGCTGCTGCTGCTGTT
>NW_013549413.1:0-10255 GCF_000499425.1 Eimeria acervulina | reverse complement strand
TATATATATATATATATATATATATATATATATAGGTGTAGATACACAGATATAGATTTATAGGCATATATATATATATACATATAAGTTGTTGTTTTAAAAGCATATACATATATATATATACGGGTTATGTTCTAATCGAAGCAACAGCTTCATATATACATATATATATAATATATACACATACATAACAGAGATATATATTAAATATATGACTAAGCACAGGGCGCATGCAAATTGCTGTCTTTCTCCTCTTCCCCCTAACTCTAAACCCCCTTCCAGCCCCAAAGCTCAATCGTGTTCAAGGCGCATGCATACATGCATGCATGCATGCATGTAGAGAAGCTGTTTATATGTGCATCGGGCTGACTAACCCTGGGGCCTAGCCCATGCCAAGCAGGCAAAGGGGCTGCAGGTTCTTGTTGCAGCAGCTGCTGCTCCTGCAGCAACTGCTGCTGCGGCTGCTGCTCCTGCTCCTGCTGCTGCTGCTGCTGCTGCTGCACATCCTCCGTCTCCAGAGCCTTTGCTGGCGAAGGGGCAGTCGAAGTGGAACCCTCAGAATCTGCAAGCTGCTCACTTGAAGGATCCTGCAGCACAGCAGCAGCAGCAGCAGCAACAGCAGCAGGAAGCAATAGAGCAGCAGCAACACAGCAGCAGCAAAGCAGCAGCAGCAGCAAGCAATAAAGCAGCAACAGCAAACAAAAACAATAAACAAAAAAAACATCAGCAGTGAACAACCCAACGAGTAAAAACAGACAAACAAATCAAACGAAACAAAACAAAACAAACAAAACAGCAGCAGCAGCAGCAACATCAGCAGCAGCAGCAGCAGCAGCAACAACAGCAGCAACACCTACACAAAGCCCTGGAGGCGGCCCCGATATTCTTTTAAAAACCCTGACAGCAGACACCTCATTTTGCAAGCCGTCTTTCTTTAACGTGACTCTATACCAGAGAGCATCTGTCTCCATCCCCTGAAGAAGAACAAACAAATTAAACTTAACAGCAAATACAAACAAATGAATTCAAATAAACATACATAATTATATATATAACTAGTAAATATATTATATATATATATATATACTTATATACATATATGGACAATATATATTATTGTTTTTATTATATTATAGCATTTGTATTTGTATAAATAAATATATGCATATACATATATATATATATATATGTATAGGGTTTATGCATATCAACGCGGATGCATGCATACAAATCTCTAGATGCTTATGCATGCATGCATGCATGCATGCATGCAAATATGAATGCATGCATGCATGCATGCATGCAGAAGGGAGTGCATAATAAATTACTTGTCCATCGGGTTTAATTTCTCTGGTTTCGAAGAGCGTAGCTTTTTGTGCTTCATTTTTTTGTACAGTCTTTAAAACTGCACCCTCTACTTTTGTTATACTTCGCCAAGCCCCTACATCTTCGTCTTCAGCCTCTACGTCAGCCCCACTTAGGTTTAAACGCACTGTCTGTACACCCCAAAGACCAACCATTTCAAACCCTAAACCCTAAACCCTAAACCCTAAATATTAAACACCGTATCATTGCACAATTTATAAGGTACAGGGCATCAAACACACACACATACATACACACACGTAATATACAATCCCAAAACCCTAAACCCTAAACCCTAAACCCTAAACCCTAAACCCTAAACCCCAAACCCCAAACCCCAAACCCCAAACCCCAAACCCCAAACCAGAAACCTTAAACCCCAAACCAGAAACCTTAAACCCCAAACCCTAAACCCTAAACCCTAAACCCTCAACGCTAACCTTGGAGATTCCAGCGGTGAGTTTGGTTTTGATTGAGAACTCGGGTTGACCGTCTCTATCATGCAGTTTATACTCTATTTTAGGGTTTAGTTTTTCAACTGCATTTCGGATAAGCCACGGCACCCCCAGCTGCTCTGCTATAGGAGTCATGCTGGTGCTTCGGCTGCGATCGAAGTCCCACTCCCCTAGAAATCTATTTATCACCTTCATACAAACCACAAACCCTAAACCCTAAACCCTAAACCCTAAACCCTAAACCCTAATGGTTTCAAGTATGAAGGCTGAAGTCGAAAGTCTAAACCGCCAAGAACCCGAAATCATTAAAAACACTTATAATGCACAAAAACCCTAAAATCGTAAACCCTAACTCGCCACAAACCCTAATACGCTCTAAACCCTAAACCCTAAACCCTAAACCCTAGACTAACCCTGCGATCGATGGTTTTCGGCAGGGTTTCAGTGGGGGGAGGCACCGCCCCAGCCAACATCAAACCCCGAGGACCCTCTCTCTTTAGCACGTCGTCAATGTACTGCTCCAGAGCAACGTCCTGCATACCCCAAAACCCTAAACCCTAAACCCTAAACCCTAAGACCCTAAGACCCTAAACCGTAGTACCGAAAGCAGGACCTCTGAACTCTAAACCCTAAACCTCATGAAGAAGCAATACACGCAGCTTCTGTCTGATCCGTAGGTGCAACCCTAAACCCTAAACCATAAACCCTAAACCCCTCACCAGCCTCCTGGGGCTGAGCGAATCTGCTGCTCCGTCGGAGCTGTCTGTACACCGCAGCTGCAGCTTTAAAATAGAAGCATCAAGACGTATAACCCCCCCATGCAGCAGCGGCAAATCAGAGGGGGCCCCCTCAATGGGCAGCAGCGGAGGCAGCAGCAGCTGCTGCAGCAGCTCCCAACGCTTCCACCATCGCTGTTGCTGCTGCGGCACCTGCAGCAGCAACAACAGCTGCTGCTGCAGCTGCAGCAAAGGAGAAAGACAACGCGACAGCCACAGCACCAACCAAGGCCCCCCTTCAGTCGAAGAAGGAGCAGCAACCACGCGAGGGGGCGCAGAAGCCTGAGATCCAACACAAACCCTAAACCCTAAACCCTAAACCCTAAACCCTATTAACCAACAAGCATTCTAGAGCAGCAGCAGCAGCAAGAATATCATCACCTTACAACCCAACGGTGGCGTCGCGAGGTAAACAAACCCCAGTAGAAATAATCCGCCACATCAACAGCAGCCACAGCAGCAGCAGCAGCAGCAGCAGCAGCAGCAGCAGCAACAGTAGCAGCAGCAATAGCAATAGCAATACCAATAGCAGCAGCATTAACAGCAGCATAAACACAGCAGCAGAGACAAGCGAGGCAGGAACAACATCCGCGGCAGCAACAGCAGCAGCACTAACAGCAGCAGCAGCAAAAGCAGCAGCACCAACAGCACCAGCAGCAACAGCAGCAGCAGCAACAGCATCAGCAAAGCACCTGCAGGATGTCGAAGTTGAATTCAAAGGCGCTGACTTCTCTCTCCGCAATTTCGTGCACGGCCTGCAGCTGTAAACGCAGCAGCAGCACAGCATCACGTTGCTGCTGCAGCAGTTGTTGCTGCAGCAGTTGCTGCTGCTGCCAGATGGAAGCAGCACCTGCTGCGATGCCTGCCCTGGCGTCGCTGTTGTTACTGCAGCAGCAGCTGCTGCTACTGCAGCAGCGACTGCTGCTATTGCTTCTGCTATCCTGCTACTGCTGCTCCTGCTCTGCTGCTGCTGCTGCTACTGCTGCTGCTGCTACCACTTACGCAATCGTCTTGGTGTTTGTCTCCAAAGGACTGCAGCACGAGCAGCAGCAAGCAGGTGGCCGCGGCGAAGATAGTAAGAAGGGAGGTTGAAGAAAGGAAAGGCAGCAGCGGCTCTCGCTGCAGCAGCAGCTGCTGCTGATCGGGTCTCAGCAGCAGCTGTTGCTGCAGCAGCAGCAGCAGCGAGCGCACGAACCCCACAGCAACCCCCAGGCTGCAGCAAACCCCTACTGATCCTATATAAGGCAGCCAGCTATCTAGGCTTTGAGGTAGCTCTCCCAAGCAGCAGCTGCTGCTGCGGCGGCACTGCAGCAGCAGCAAACAAGCTTCTCGCAGCCGCAGCGGGAGGGAGAGCAGCAGCAGCAGCAAACATGGCAGCAGCACACGATGTGCTGCAGCAAGAGGCAGCAAACACAGCTCGAGACAAAACGGCACAAAGAAATATTCTAAACGGAATGGCGGCAGCTGCGCTTCTGCTGCTGCTGCTGCTGCTGCTGCTGCTGCTGTGGCCTCCTCGCTGTCTCTGGCGGTGCTGCTGCTGTCGCTGCTGCCGATGGTTGCTGCTGCACCTCCAGCTGCAGCAGCAGCTGCAGCAGCTGTTGTAGCACCAGCTGCAGCAGGAGGGATACGGGAAGCAAAGAGCAGCCGCAGCAGCTCAGCAGCAAAGAACAGCAGCAGCTGCAAAGCGAAGAAGGCTGAGAAGGGGCAGGCTGCTCCAAGTGCTGCTGCTGCTGCTGATGCTGCTGCTGCAGGAGCTGCAACAGCAAAGGAACCCCCAAGGGTAGCCAGCAGCAGAAACAGCTGCTGGCTGCATGCGAAGTAAGCCCCAGCTGAACGCACAACAAAAACCCTAAACCCTAAACCCTAAACCCTAAACCCTGCGTTCGATCCCGTACAGCGCACATCCAATGCCCAAAACCCTAAACCCTAAGCCCTAAACCCTCAACCTTAAACCCTCACCCCTGAACAGTAACCCCAAAACCCTAAACCCTAAACCCTAAGCACTAAACCCTACCAGTGGGTGTGTCTGCAGAGGCGGAGACAAGGTCGGCCTCCTTTACTATGGTGGATGAATCAGTTATAAAGACAGCAGCAGCACGAAGGGCCCCCCAAACCCTCAAGGGTTTTGCTGCTAGACGCAGCAGCGCAGGCAGCAACATCAGCATCAGCAGCAGCAGCAACTCCCCTGCATTGCTGCTGTTCTGCAGCCGCTGCACCGCGACCCCGGCGAGGCCCCAAAGAGGGTCAGCAGCAGCAGCTCCTGCATCTGCTGCTGCTGCTGCAGCAGCAGCTGCTGCTGCTGCTGCCCGTGTTGCTCCTGCACCGAACGAAGACAGCCCCACACTCCACTCGCCCGGCGCTGCTGCACGGCATAGGATTTCAGAGTGCAGCAGCAGCAGCAGAAGCAACAGCAGCAGCTGTGCTCCTGCAGCAATGGTGCAGCAACCTCTCCACAAGCTGAATCCCTGTGCTGCCTGTGCCGCAGCAGCTACAGCAGCATGTTGTTGCTGCTGCTGCTGTTGCTGCAGCGAGTTAAGGAGTGACGTTCTCGCTGCAGTGACGGTGCCGATTCCGCGGCCCGCAGCAGCAGCAGCAGCAGCTGCTGCTGCTGCTGCAGCAACGCTTTGCTGCTGCTGCAGCAGCGGTGCAGCACCCGAGAAGAAGGGGAGGAAGAAGCCTCGGAACCTTGGGTGGCAGCTAAATGAAAGACTTTCGCCAGGAGAAGCACCGAACAGCAGCTCTAACCTCAAGCGTCGCTGCAGCAGCAGCAAAGGCTGCAGCGGCTTCTCTGAGAGGGCCCCACACCCATATAAACTCCCTCTGAAAAACCCTAAGCGAGACATCGACTCTAAACCTAATGCATAGCGGCATGCAGGCAGCTGCAGCAGCAAAACACAAGCAGCACATGCATACTCCTGCCGCTGCTGCTGCTGTTGCTCATGCTGCCTATACTGCTGCTGCTGAAAATGATGCTGCCCATGCTGCTGCTGCTAGTGCAAATGCTACTGCCACACGGAATGGTGCTGCTGCTGCTGTGGATGTTGCTGCTGCTGCTGCTAGTGCTACTGCTGCTACTGGGAATGATGCTGTTGCTGCTGCCGATGCTGCTGCTGCTGCTACTGGTTGCTGCGGATGCTGTAGCTGCTGCTGGTGCTGCTGCACCCAGCCATTGCTGTGAGCCGCCAACCCCAAACCCTAAACCCTAAACCCTAAACCCTAGCGTACCTTCTTTTGCAGTGAAACTAAAAAGATCGGAGTAGCTAGAGCAATTAAAAGTGCTGCTGCTGCTTTAGAGACACTGCTGGATAGCAGCATCGCAAGAGGAGCTGTCGATACACCCCACGAGAAGGGCCTTGCTGCTGCTGCTGCTGCGGCTGCTGCTGCTGCTGCCATAGTAGTAGGGGGACCTGTTGTTGCTGCTGCTGCTGCAGTCTCCCCAGCCCCGTTGTTGTACACAAACTGCAGCAGCAGCAGCAGCAGCAGCTCCACCAGCAGCAAAGAAGAGCACCAACGCCACAAACCTCGCAGCAGCAGAAACAGCGAAACAGTAGGGAAGCCGCAGTAGGCAGACTGCATGCAAACAGACACACAAACCCTAAACCCTAAACCCTAAACCCTAGAGTATGCCCTCTACACCCTAGATCCAAACTCCTGAGCCCAAGACCCTAAACCCTAAACACTGCGCATCACGCCCTACACCCTGAAAGCCCTAAACCCTAAACCCTAAACCCTAAACCCTATCGCTAGTCCGTCCCCCAAACTCGTTGGTTATCGCTTACTAGCATCGATTCCAGCGAAGCTGAAGGGTTAGCCAGCTGCAGCTCCTGCTGCTCTTGCTGCTGCTTCGTCTGCTTCTGCTGCTTGTGCTGCTTGTGCTGCTGCTGCTGCAGCTGCTGCAGCTTCAGCTGTATAGACAGCCGCGCCTCCGGCAGGTGCAGCGGGAAAATATCTTTTACGATCCCAGTGGCAAGACAAACATCCAGAACCCCCAAACCCTGCAAACAGCCAAACCCTAAACCCTAAACCCTAAACCCTAAACCCTAAACCCTAAATCCTGATTCCACTTCGTCAGAGACGCAACAAATATCCAGGGTTGGTTACTGGCATGAATATTTAGCCAGCCAATGCTCAACCCAAACCCTAAACCCCAAACCCTAAACCCTAAACCCTAAACCCTAAACCGCACCTGCAACGACTGAAAGGGAGCATCAACCCCAAAGCGCATGGCTAACAATTCGCCAATCAGCAGCTCTGCCTCCTCATGGGGAGTCAGGAAGGTCTTCGGGTCCTCGCTGTGCATACACCCCAAACCCTAAACCCTAAACCCTAAACCCTAAACCCTAAACCCTAAACCCTAATAAGCGCAAAACCCCAAACCCTAAGCCCGTAACCCTAAACCCTAAAAAGCGCTAAACCGTAAACCCTCTACCCTAAACCCAAATAAACGTTAAATAAAGCCTAAACCCTAAACCCTAGTCCGCGCAAATCCCTCAACTCTAAACCCTAAACCCTAAACCCTAAACCCTAAACCCTTGATTAAACGTACCTGCCAAGAAAGAACTCGCTGCATCGGACTCTGAAAGCAGAGTATTTATTACTAACAGATTTCTTCGTGCCTCCTGCCTCCTCTAGCAGCAGCAGCAGCCGCTGAGGGTCCCCCCAAACCACTAAACCCCTAAACCCTAAACCCTCATCTTGCTGCAATCCATCAAACCCTAAACCCCCAAGAGGTACAGCATCCAATACAGGATGCCCCCTTAGTTTACAAAGCAAATACTGCTGCAAAGACACATCAACAGGATCTGCTGCTGCTGCTGCTGATGCTTCGCTGCTGCTGCTGCTGCTGCTGCTCACGTCCGAATGCATCAGCAAAATCAGGTGAGTGCTGCTGCGGCCCTTCGCCGCCAGATGCGCCTCTACTGGTGTCTCTGGTGCTGCTGCTGCTGCTGCTGCTGCTGCTGCTGCTGCTGGGGGTAATGGAGGAGACACGACAGGGAAGAAGAGAGAGGAGACAGACGAAGAAAGACGAGGCAAAAAAGAAGGCAGCAGAGCTCCAAACCCGTGGTGCGGTTCTGCTGCTGCTGCTGCTGCTCCTGGTGCTGCTGCGGGTGCTGCTGCTGGGGCCGATGCTGCTGCTGCTGCTGTTGGAGCTGCTGTTGCTGCTGCTGCGGATGCAGGACAGACGGGGGGTAATTGAGAGAGAGCCGTCGTGCTGTGTAGATAGGAGACGTTGCAGCTATTCATACTCTGAAAACAACAAACCCTAAACCCTAAACCCTAAACCCTAAACCCCGAGAGGCAGAGGGAATGGCAGGCGCAGAGCTGCGCGAGGTGCTGCTGTTGAAGGTAGCTACACCGGAAGCAAATTCAGCAGCAGCAGCAACAACAGAGCCAGCAGCAGAATCCACTGCAGCAGCAGCAACTCCTCCAGCAACTGCAGCAACAGTAGCAACAATGCAACAGCAGCAGCAGCAACTGCAGCAGCAAGGACCGCAGCAGCAGCAGCAGCAGCAGCAGCAGCAGCATACGATGGATCGGGTGACGAAGTGCCCGTCGCCGCTCTGCTGCACGGAGAAGAGCAGCGCCTCCTGTCTCTGAGAATCCACAGGACGAAGCTGCTGTTGCTGCTGCAGCTGCTGCTGCTGCTGCTGCAGCTGCTGCTGCTGCAGCTGCTGCCGCTGCAGCTGCAGGTGCTGCTGCTGCAGCTGTTGCTGTAACATCCTCGCCACTCCGTCGTAAGCCCCCGTTCATACAAAGCTGCCGGCAACCCTAAATCCTAAACCCTAAACCCTAAACCCTAGACTCACTTTTGCTGCTGCGAAATTGCTGCTGCAAGGCTAAACCCTAAACCCTAAACCCTAAACCCTAAACCCCAGAGAAACAACGAACGGAAGAAGATTCGGGCCTGACTCTCCCTCCACTGCCGCTGGTCAGGGCCGCTGCCTGAAACCCTAAACCCTAAACCCTAAACCGTAAACCCTAAACCCTAAGGGTACACCCCAGACGGTCGATATATTAGGGTTTTCCGCTGATTATATGGTTGTTTTGCTGTCTCGCTGCTGAGAGACAGAAGAAGATAGGAGCCGGGTAATACAAGGCAACAGAGGGGCCCCATCTGCTGCCTGCAGCTGCTGCTGCTGCTGCTGCTGCTGCTGTTGCTGCTGTTGTTGCTGCTGCTGCTGGGTTTATCAAAAACAACACCCATGGTTTATTTATAACTTCAGAAGTAAAAAAACCTGCAACACCGTCTCAACCTATCTGCTGATTGCTGCAGCTCGTGCAGCTGCTGCGCCGTGCAGCAGCAGCAGCAGCAGCAGCAGCAGCAGCAGCAGCAGCGGCAGCAGCAGCAGCAGCAGCTCAAGCCCGTAAAATAGGTCACTATATAAAAGAACTGCATATTTGCTACAGGTTTTCATTACGTGGACGGGGGGTGCCAATGCCTGCAAACCCTAAACCCTAAACCCTAAACCCTCAAGCCACAACTATAAACCCTAAACCCTAAACCCTAGCCAAACCACAGCACCTTTAACTCAAAATCTACACGGCTTGTAGGGCCCTCAGCTGATTGTTCTACAGTCTCCTCCTATGTCTTCTCTTAACCCCAAACCCTCAACCCCAGCTCAAACCCTAAACCCTAAAACCCTAAACCCTAAACCCTAGGCCAACGCGGACGGGACGGGGGCAGTTACATCCCACCGCAAGTTCTTCATCGGAAGTGCAATGTGCTGCTGCTGCTGTTGTTGCTGCTGCTGTTGTTGCTGCTGCTGCTGCAGTGGGGTGCAGGAATAAATCTTGCAGCAGCAAAGACGCATGTTGTGCGCTCATACACGAAGTCTAGGGTTTAGGGTTTAGGGTTTGCTGCCACAGCTGTTTGCGGAATCAGTTAGTTACCGTCAAGTGCAGCAGCAAATACCAGCACCAGCTGCAGCACCAGCAGCAACTGTTGCAGCAGCAGCAGCAGCACCAGCAGCAGCAACGGCAACAGCAGCGGCAACAAAGCAGCCTCAGACCATGTCCCCAGTCTAGTAGCAACCCCTATGCCTGCTAAACCCTAAACCCTTAATCACTAAACCCTAAACCGTATAGCCTAAACCCTAGACCCCAAGCCCTGAACCCTAAACCCCAAACCCCCCAAACCCTAAACCCTAAACCTCAAGCCCTAAACCCCAAACCCTAAAACCTAAAGTATAGGCCCTAAACCCTAATCCCCAAACCCTAAACCCTAACGGTATTCTTCATTAGAGACCACTTCAACAAGATAACTTCAGCAGAGCCAAGAGCAGCAGCAGCAAAGAACTACAAACTGCTGCTGCTCCTGCTCCTGCCTACTGCTGCAGCAGCAAACATTGCAAAAACTACCAGCTGCTGCTGCTGCTGCTGCTGCTGCCTACTGCAACAGCAGCGAATAGCGCGGCAATAACTATCGCGTACTGCTGCTGCTACCTACTGCTGCAGCAGCAAAGCACGCAACTACTATGCTGCTGGTGCCTGCTGCAGCAGCAAAGCACGCAACAACTATGCTGCTGATGCCTGCTGCAGCAGCAGCAACACAACGAGCGCAGATTAAACAAAATGAGGGATAATTCCGCTTCAGGATTAAATACACCCGACTCGCTGCCGTTGCAGCCATTGCGGCTGCTGCTGCTGCAGCCGCAATGG
>NW_013549414.1:0-11028 GCF_000499425.1 Eimeria acervulina | reverse complement strand
CTACCACTACCATCGTACATGACTCGGCTACCCCTCAATACTACTAACCGTTCCACACAGATGATTGCGTTGTAGCAGCTGCCTCCTACCACGTACTCCCAGGTACGCATACCCCTTCACAGATTCACTGGGGTCTCTTGTCATGTCCGACACTCTCTCGCAAACCGAATCGGAACGCCGAAATAACCGACCCAGTGAAAGCCAAAGAAGGACATCGTTAAAACGGAACAAGCTCCTGCTTCTTCTCATACTGCAATCCCATCACTCTGCAGGCATGCATATCCACATTCATACCTGCCATCAAAATAGCTAGCACGCAGCAGTTCCCATCAACCCACCAACAAAGCATGTGCTCGCGTCTAATAAATGCTTACAGTCTGCGCAAAGCAGCACGCGATCCTCACGCCAGAAAAGGCTTTGCCACACCACCGCTGTACACCCAAGCACACAAGCTGCATAACACCACAATGATCACATAAGCAAGTGCCACAAAATACTGCGCATACTCCTATCGGCAGCACGAGCCGCCATCAACCAGGGCAATCCGCACGCTTAATGGCAAATGCCCGACGATGCGGCCGGCTGCATTTGGCGTCCCCATAGAATCCCTTCTTCTTGAGGCCTACGAGAGTCGTAAACTTGCAAGGCGTGCACGACAAAAATCGCGCGTGAACTGACGCGTCATGCGTCACGTTCGGCTCTAATGCAATGCTAAAGGTCCGATGACGCGAGATTTCCACCTCGGAACAGTCGCAGCGACACATGCATAGACTTCGCCAGCTCTCAACACAAAAAAATGAACGAATATCGCGAAATCGGGAATATCTTCCGCGCCGCGCGTCCTGAACGGATAGACGCAATTCGTGTAGGTCTCGCACTGTGCTGCTGTCCGCGCTTTGCTAGTACCGCCTCCCGAAGAGCCGCTACTATCATATATAAGAGACCTCTTAGCCACCAGTGCTAACCACTAGGCAAAACTCGGAATGCAGTTTCTGCTGGTTCCTACCACATACTGCGCTGCAAATGTACTGGATCACCAGTTCACTCAGGTCATTGGTAACGCCACACTCGTTCTCACAAACGCATACCGCAAACGCCAAAAAGGCGTGGCCCAGTACGTATCACAGAAGAGGACGCTACAGCAAAATAGAGCTCCCATTCCTTCACGCTTCAGCTTCATATATCTGCACGAGTACATATCTCCATCCCTCCCTGCTTTCATACAGGCTGGCGGGAAGCAGTAACCGTAACAGCGCTGAGGACATGACTCATATTCGTGTGTGCCAGACTTGCTGAAGACAGGCTTTTTATGAAACCCTCTTTATCTCCGCACTGCTGAGTCATCTGCATTTTTACTGTCTATTTCCCTTGTGGCCGACAAAGCGCGCTATCATAATGCCAGGGAGCGTTTCGTCACACCGCAGTCGTATGCGCACGCAGACTAACCGAATAAACCCACGATGCTCACACATGCCAAATACTGCTAACGCGCCCATTGGCAGATACACTTGGCAAACCACCCACGTTCATGCTTAAGCATCGGTTCAAAACCGTTTGTTTTGCCTGATGGGGAGTCCGTGTCAAAGCGCATGACCAACGTCAACCGACGATGCTCAGGACATAGGTGTATGCAGACCGACGGCCTGCTTTTTTCTTTGCCAGTTCCCACCATATGGAATGAGCGCGTTGCTGCGACGAGAGTAATTCAAGCAAAAATCAGTGACGCATTCCAACTGCGAATAACGAACAGCTGACTTATCCTTGCCAAACCAGAGATGCCCGCCTACAATATCGGCTCCCCTTTCTTTTCTGTTACCCAACAGCTACACAATGAACTACGGGTTTCACGTTCTTTCAGGCGAGCGTCATGAACAGTTGCACAGTTCGTGCTCGCCGCGCCACGGGTCGCGGAACGACCCTCGCCACACCCGTGATTCGCAGAACGACTTCAACCATACGTAACCAGGCGTTCGGCACGCATCACCGCGTCTTCGCCGCTCCCTTCCACCACATACGTCTCTGCGCTCATGCTGCGCCGCATATTCATGGGGTTTTAATGGCAGAAGTTGCCTGGCGGACCAAATCACAACGCCGCAATACCCAAGCACAATAGATGCCAAAGAAAAGCATTGTTAAAACGAAATGAGCTGCCACTTTTTCCCACACAGCAACTTCACAAGTCTGCGTGTTACACATTCTTGCTTGCCATCAAAATAGCTGAAACGCAAAAATGCTTATGAACACGCTGAGACAAAGGTATTCGTGTCTAGATTCGTACAGTCTGCGCAAAGCAGCGCGCGACAGGCACACCACTGAAGGCTTTGCCACACCCGGCAGTAAACCCATACGTGCAAACCTCATAATCAGCACAAATTTTTGGTGCCCCGTTTCTTCGTCAAATACTGAGTATACTCCTATCGACAGACCGAACTGGCGCCAACCACAGCAAGTGGACTAAGTCCACTCTTAATACCGAATGCCTGACGGTGTGACTGGTTGCATTGGGCGTCCTTGCCGATTCCCTTATATTTATTTGCACGGCCTAGAAGTGCCGAAAACTTGCTCGATGTGCATAGTATAAAAGCCACGTGAACCCAAGCGTCCTCTATCACAGTCATCTCCAATGATTATGGAAAGGTGTCCAGAAACACATCTTGCTGCAAGATGGCCGGCTAACAAGATTACCAACGACGCATCCACACACTCAACGGAATAGGAATAATGCGCAGCTTAGATAGCGTGCCAACGCAGTAATATCCAACCGTAATATGGGTTTGCCTCCCTTATCGGTTACCTAACAGCCACACAAGGAGCCACGGGCATCACGTCTTGCCGTGCGGGTGTCATTAGTAGTACAAAGCCCGCTTCGGCAGCGGCGTTGACCAGGCCTCCCCCTCATCCGTGCTTCGCGGAAAAGGTACCAGCGTCCCGTCCATACTACTAATTTTCGACGCAAATCGCCGCGGTTTCGCTGCTGCCTTCTACCACGTGCTGCGCTTCACGCATCGCAGAACCACGTAGCCCGCCTGTAATGTCAGACTCTTTCTCGCAAACCACAGCACAACGCCGAAACGCCCTTGCACGGCAAATACCAAAAAAGAGACATGTTGAACCAGAACGGTCTCTGCCTTTTTCTCACACTGCAACTTCATAAATGCACATTCATGCGCATACACATCCATGCCTGGCATTGAAATAGTTGAAGCGCAACTGAGCCCGTGAATAAGCTGAGAAAACATGAATTTGTTTCCAACACCGTACAGTCTGCGCAAAGCAGTGCGCGATCGGCACACCATGGAAGCCTTCGCCACACCCCGGCCGTAAACTGGAGTACACAAGCTGTCAGAACCCCACATTGGTGACACATGCAAGGCTGCCTAGCTCTTGAACGAACAATGGGTAGTTTCCTACCTATAGAAGGACCTGGCGTCAACGTTGGCAAGCGAACTAAACCGAAACTCAGTACCAAACCCCGGACGGTGCTGTTGGCTGCACGACACGTTCGTGTCAAGCGGTTGCTTGCTGCAAGTCTGGCGAGAATCGGCAATGCGCAAGACGGGAAATAAACAAACCAAGCATGAAGCAAGGCCCCAACCATCAAGCTACCCTCCAATAACTGTGGCAGGGTGCTAAGAACACTCCCTGCCGCGAGAAAGCTAGGTCTAAACACTACCGCCGACGCACTCATAAATTGCACCAACTCCGAAAAGATTTGGCTTATCTACTCTCGTCGAACCACTGCAACGCATGCGCGAGCAGTTCGGCTTGCGCTTTCTTTTCCGTTACCCAACAACTACACAATGAGCTACGAGATTCACCTTCTCCCAGGCAAACGTCAATAATAGTTACGCAGTTCTTGTTGACCTGCCGGTGACCCTGGCCAGCTCATCCGCATGCCCGTGCTTCGCAGAGCAACTATCAGCAAACATAACTCGAGCGCTCGTCAGTACTACTTACCTTTCGATACAAATCACCGCGTTGTCTCTGCTGCCTCCTACCACGTACTGCGCTGCACGCATACTGCGTCACAGATCAGGTCGCTTGTAATGTCCGGCTCTGTCTCGCAAAACACATCGCAACAACGAAACATCGTGACTCACCTGATGACAAGGAAAAACAATGTTAAAGCAGAGCCAGCTTCCACTTCTTTACACAATGCAGTTCCATACATGTGTACGCACGCAAAAGAACATCTATGCGTGCTACCAAAATAGCTAAGACGCAGCAGCACCCAAAAACCAGCTTCAGCAAAATGAGTTCGTTCTGTATACGTACAGTCTGCGAAAAGCAGCGTGCGATCGTCCCGTTGGAGAAGGCCTTGCCACGCCGCCCCCTTTAACCCGCACGCACAAACTGCACAAGCCCACAGTGGTGACAAGCGAAAGTGCCCCGGCCTCCCAAAAACTGAGCATACTCCTACCAACGGGACGAGTTGGCATCAGCGAGGGCAAATGCACTCAGCCCCAGCTTAATACTCAATGATCGACGATGTGGTTGGCTGCATGAGGCGTCGAATCCCTTCTCCTTGCAAACCGTACGAGGGTCGAAAATTTGCAAGACACGAAAGAAAACTAATGCGAATGAACACAGACGTCCTGTTTCACGTTCGCCTCCACTGATTATAAAAAGGTTCTACAAGCACCTCTTGCGGCGAGACAGTAGACGCGAAAGAATGCCAGGGACACCTTCAAAAGATTGCACGAACTGCTTAACAAACCTCGCCAAATCATCGCTGTTTGCCTGTGGTATGACTTCCCCCGTTTTTCCGTTACCCATTAGTTACACAATGAGCTAGAGGCTTCATGCTATTTCATGCAAGCGCCATGAGCAGTTACACAGTTCGTGTTCAGCGCACCGTTGACCCGCCGCCCTTCGCCATAGCCACGCTTCGCACAACTACCGGTAGCACTGAATATTCGGCGGTCTGTCAATTCTACAAAACGTTCAACAAAAATCACCGGGTGCTCGCTGCTAGCTCCTATGGCGTATTACCATGCACACCTACAGTACCGATGATTCACTGGGGTCCCCTGATACCACACGCTGCCTCGCAGATCACATTGCAGCATCGAAATGCCTAGACGGAGTGAATACCAGAGAAGATGCCCGCTAAAGCCGAGCGAGGTTCCACTCCTTTCCACACTGCTATTCCATAAATCTGCACGCACGCACATACACATGTATGCCCGGCATCAGAATACGCAAAACGCAACAGTCCCCATGAGCACGTCGACCGAACGCTGCTCGTGTCTAAATGCGTACAGTCTGCGCAAAGCAGAGAGCGATCGTCACGTGGCAGAAGGCTTGGCCACGCCTCGGCCGTAACCCCGTGCACGCAAACTGCATAATCCCGCAACACACATGCAGGTGACCGAGCTCCCAAACAAATAATGCTGATTCTGCTATTGACAAAACGAACTTGCATTAAGCCCAAGCTTAATACCTAATGCCCGACGATGCGGCTGGCGTCATCGGGCATCCCTGCCGAACATCTTCTTCTTACAAAACTTACGACAGTGGAGAAGCTGCAACACGGAAAAGATAGAAAAAGAGGCGTGAACCCAGGCTTCCTGAACCACTTTTGCCTCTAACTATAATAAGAATGTGCTACGAATATCCCTTGCCACGATACAGTTGGCGTGAAAGAATGCCAATGACACATTTATAACCTTCCCCAAACACAAAACAACGTGCCGAAGCCCACAGAACCAGGAACACTCACCTGTGCTACGAATCTCGCCTTATTCTGTGCAACCGTAGAGATGATACAAACAGTTCGTATTGGTTGCGCCTTCAGCCGCTGTTTGCGCTTTCCTACTTTCCGCAGAGCAACTACACTCTTAAACAACATACCTTCAATAAGCCTAAACATTTTACACAAATCGGCATGTGGTGGTTCGTCCCACCCACCGCATAGAGCCCCACGCATATACCTGACCACCACCTCACTCAAATGTTCGGTAACTCCACATAAGCACATATCGGAAACGCTGAAACACTCTGCCCAACTAGCTACGAGAGAAGAGCACGGTTCAACCAAAATAGAGCCTCCACTCTTTTCCGCACTACCACTTCATAAATCTGTACGTATGCACATCTCTACCCATGTCTGCTTTCATACAAACTGAAATGTATAAGTACCGGCACCCGAGCCAAGGATACGAATTTTTTTCGTGTGCCCCAGACGTGCTACAGACAGTTTTTGCTGCGAAACGGTCTTCATCTCCGCATCTGGCTCTTGATTGTTTGCTTTCCTTGTGGACGAAAATGTGCGCAATCATAACGGCAAAAACAGTTTCGTCACACCACAGGCGTGGACGCGCGCATACAAACCGCATCTACCCGCCGTACTGGCACATGCAGGTTTTCTGCTCCCCGCCAAATACTGCATATACGCCCACTTGCGAATGGCGCTTTTTTGAGTCATGGCAAACCACCCAAACCCGCGAGCAATACAAGGTGAAAAGACATTTTTCTTGCTGCGCGGAAAGTCCTTGTCCAAGCGCGTCTTGTTACAAGGCCAACAACAACCGCAGACGGTCAGGATATACATGAAAAAAGTAGGTGCGTGCAGACCGACGGCCTGCTCCTGTGCCAGTCCATACATTTGGGAATCCCTGACGGCATTCCCAAATGTATGGACTGTCACTTTCACGAATTAGAAAATCTCTGAACAAGACGCCGCTTACCTATCCTTGCCCAACCACAAATGCCCCCCTTCACTACGCGCTCCTGTTTCTTTTTTCTCACTCAACAGCGACGCAATGAGCTAGGGGTTTCAGGTTCTTTCAGGCGCGCTCCATGAACAGCTACTTCGTGCTCGCTGCGCCTTTGGTCCCGCCCGCCATTGCCCACAACCCTGCTTCGCACAACAATTACAATAGTACATAACCCGGCAAGACAGCAATATGACTACGCGCTCGATGCAACGAACAGCGTTGGTGCTTCTTCCTTCCACCTATCGTGCTGCACAATTACTGCGTCGCAGATTCACTGAGGACCCTTGTTCAGCGAAAACCGCATCGCAACGCCGGAACACCCTGACAGAGCAGATCCCAGGAAGCGCATGTTTAAAGCAGAACAGGCTCCCCTTCTTCTCACATTGCTGTTCCAGAAATCTGCAAGCGTTCACATACACAGCCGTGCCGCCTACCAAAATTGCTATAATGCAGCAGTGTCCATAAATGCGCGGACAAAAACGATGTTCGATTCTGCATGCTGCACGCATGCAGAATCGAATACCGTTTCTGTCGGCGCGCGACCGTCGCGCCAGAAAAGGCTTTGCCACGTCGCCGCCGTAAACCCGCGCAGGCAAACCGCAGTACCTCACGATTCGCGCGCATGCAAGTGCCCTAACCCTCCAACAAATACGTCATATAGTCGTGCTGACAGAACAAGCTAGCAATAGCCAACGTACGTGGACCAAGCCCAATCGTAATACCCAATGCCGGATGATGCGATTGACTGCACGGAGGGCGCCTTACCGATTCCTTCTTTTTGCAAGGCCTAAGAAAGTCGGACATCTGCTAGACGCTCAAGATATAAGAAGTACCTGAACCCACGGGTGCACGGCCACGTTCGCATCCAGTGATTAAGAAGAGGTGGTACGAACATCCTCTGCAGAGCAGTGGTTTGCTCGAAACAGTAGCGGTGACACATTCATAAGTTGCACCAACTGCAAACAAGAAACGGCATTTCTTATTTCTCCAAACCAGAAATACCCGCCGGCAACACAACCATCGCCCTTGGTTATGCCACCTAACAGCTGCACAATGAGCTACGGCTTTCACGTTCTTTCACGCGAGTACCATAAATAGTTACAAAGTTCGTGCTCGCCGCGCCGCTGGCTGCGGCCCGCCCTTTGCCACACCCGTCCTTCGCTCAGCAATTACCACCATGCATCTCTTGGCAGCCTTTCAATACTAGAAGGGGTCGGCACAAATCCCCGCGCTGTCGCTGCTCCGTCGTGCTACGTACTGCGCTGCAACCATAGTGCGTCGCACATTCACTAGGGTCCCCTGTAGTGTCAGACTCTCTCTCGCACACTCCATCGTAACGACAAAATATCTTGACCGATTAAATCCCAAAGAAGTGCAGTGTTAACACAGTACCTCTTTACACGTCTTTCCTCGCTGTAGTTTCACAAATCTGCACCCATGCACATACGCATCCATGCCTGCCATCAAAATAGCTAACACGCAGCAGTGCCCACGAAGGCGCCGCCAAAAAAGGTGTTTGTTTCTGTATACGTACAGTCTGCGAAAAGCAGGGGGCGGTCGGCACGTCAGAAGAGGCTTCGCCACATCGCCGCCGTAGACTCGAGCACACAAACCACACGATGGTCACACACGCAAGTGCCCCACGTTTCACCCAAATACTGAGCATATTCTTTTCGTCAGCGTGGGCTGGCTTCAACGAGAGAAAGTGGACTAAGCCCAAGCTTAATAACCAATGCGGGACGATGCAGCTGGCTGCGTCGCCCGCCAGCTGTGCTGAGTCTGCTTCCTAGCTGCATGGCTACATGAGGAGTCGGCTTTGAATCCCTTCTTGTTGCAAGACTGACGAGAAGCATAAGCGATCAAGATGTGCTTGAAACAAATATCGCGTTTTTGCAGGCCAAGGGTCAACTTCGCGTTGCCCTGTGCAGACTTTGTTGGAGTGCTATGGACAGTTTGCCTTAGGAGGTAGAGATGTAACAAATATCAGTGAAATATTAATACACTTGCACATAACCTGCTCCCACTTCTTTCCACACTGCAATTGCATATTTCTACGCGCATGCACATCCACATTCAGGCCTACCATCAGAATAGCTAAACTGCAACAGTGCCCATGAGAGAGCCGAGAAAAGTATGCGTACAGTCTGCGCAATGCATCGCGCGACCATCTCGCCACAGAACTCTTTGCTACGCCGCAACCGTAAACCCGTGAAAACAGAATGTATATGTGCCCGCAATGGTCGCATATACAGGTGCGTTAGCTCTCTAGCAGATGCTGAGGACACTCCTAGCGACAGAAGCAGCTGACATGGACCACGGCAAGCGAACTAAAACCAAGCTTACTACAAAATGACGGACGATGCATGCGTGCGCGTGGGGCGGCCACGATGGGTCCATTGGCGCTGCGAAACATACAATAGTCGGAAAATCGCAAGACGTGCAGGATATGAAACGCAGCTGGACCAACGCGCGCCCTCTACCACTTTCGCCTCTAATGATTATAGGAAGGTGCTACGAACACCCTCTGCCCCTACATGGCTTGCTCGAAACAATATCATTGACACATTCATAGACTAAACCTGCTCCAAACACGCCAGCCTAACCAATCTCGACAAACTAGAAACACCCACCTGCGGTACGAGGCCCGCCTTCTTCCGTGCAAATACCGAGCTGACAGGTACAATCCACTTTGATCGCCCCCTTGGAAGCGGCCAATCCTTGCATGGTCCGTTCGTAGTAGAGCAAATGCCACTGTACGCATGATATGGGCATCAATACGACTAAGCATTTGACGCAAATCACAATGTAGTTCTTTCTGCCTGTGCATTTACTGCGTCATCAGCTCACTCAAGGTGTGCAATGCCACACGAATGAATATCCCAAATGCTGAAACACCCTGCTCCAGTAGAGACCAAAGACGAGCCTTACCAGAGCGAAATCGCGTTCCAGCTTCTTCCCACAATGCCGCACCAGCCACGTGCAAGCATGCAGATCTCCATGGAAATACGCCATGGAAATGCCTTTTGTTCGCGTGCTCCAGAATTACTGAAAACTGTTCTGGCTGCGACACGTTTCGAATCGTCGCACATCCAAAGCAGCGCGCAATCGTGACGCCAGAAAGGGCCTCGCTACTCCGCAGCCGCAAACGCTCCCTCAGACCCCACAGCCACGTGATGCTCAGGCATGCAGGTTCCCGTCTCCTCCAAATAGTCCGTAAATGCCAATTGGCAGATGAATTTGACTTTCACGAGGGCAAACCAATCAAGCCCGCGCCAAAAAGTAAGAGCAAAAACTGTTTTCCAGATGCATGTGGAGTCCTGCTCAACGCGCGTCATGCTACAAGACCAACGGCAATCAAAAGTGGTCAAGATCGGCATGAGAAAGCAAGCTTCAGCAGACTTAAGGCCTTCTTATTCTCTCCCTAAAACTACCCTGTCAAATATCACGACGCATTTGCCTTGAAGAGAAACGCCGAAGCCACGGCCTGTGACGCATGAATAAATTGCACCGACTCTGAATAAAATGCAGTTCAGCTAGTATCGCTAAATGAACGACACCCGCCAGCAATATAGGTTCCGCTTGCTTTTCTGCTACCCAATAGCTACACAACTTGCTTCGGCCTTCACCGTCTTTCAAACAAACAGCATGAATAGTTTGCTGGGCAGCTCGTGTTCGCCCCGCGTAGCCCCGGGCCCGCAGTTCTACACACCTGTTGTTCCCACGCCTACTACATCATGCATAATCTGGCTGGGTGTCTATATAGACAAACCATCGCATTTCGTTGCTGGCGCCCACAACGTACTCCGTTGCACAAATGCTGCATCACAGATTCAATCAAGTCCCTTGTAATGTCACGCTCTGTCTCGCAGACCACATCGCAACGCCGAAGTACTCCGACCCAGTAGATGAGAAAGACCAGCGGCGCTAAAGCAGAACGAGCGCCTGCTACTCACACTGCATTTGCATAGATCTGCATTCATGCGTGTTCACACCCATGCCTGCCACCGGGACAGCCGCAACGCAACAGTGCCCAAGAACGAGCCGAGAAAAAATCAGTTGGCCTCCTACAGTCTGCGGAGGGCAACACGCCATTGTCATGCCGCAGAAGGCTTTGCCACACCGCGCCCGTAAAACCGCCACGTAAACTGCATAACCCCGCAATGGCACACGTGCAGGTGCCGTCGCTCTCGAACTTACACTGTGCATACTCTTATCAATAAAAAAAGCTGACATCGACCGCGGCAAGCGAACAAATCCCAACCAGAATAACCAATGCCGGACGATGCACCTGGCTGCATCGGGCGCCCTG
>NW_013549415.1:0-10140 GCF_000499425.1 Eimeria acervulina | reverse complement strand
ATATATATATATATATATATATACACTTAAATATATATATATATATATAGATTGCTAAGTTTATTATTTTATATATTAAAGACTGTAAAATGTTTAACTCAAAATTAATACGCCTGCAAGTACTAACGGCGATAGAAAGACTTATATAAAAATAAATATAAATAAATATAAATAAATATATATATATATATAAAGATATAAATAAATATATAAATAAATATATATATATACATATTTACATGTAATCTATATTTTCATACATATATATATATATATATATTTTACATATATCAGCAGCATCAGCAGCAGCAGCAGCATGATCAGCATCAGCAGCAGCCACAGCAGCATAAGCAGCAGCACAAGTAGCATCATCATCATCAGCATCATCATCATCATCAGGAGCAGCAGCACGAGAATTGTCTAGTGTGTGTATTACTGCTGCTTCTCTGTCTCTGTGCCTGTCTCCTGCAGCACGAGCAGCTGCAGCTCATCGAAGGCCATGTACCCTGTGGTTAGGCCGCTTGAAACCCCCGCGAAGCAAACTAACAAAGTGCTGCAGCCGATCAGCAACCAAGTACGCCCCCAGTCATACGATTCTCTCTTGCTGCTGCTGCTGCTGCTGCTGTTGCTGCTGCTGCTGTTGCTGTTGTTGCTGTTGCTGCTCTCGTTGTTGCTGTTGTTGGTGTTGATGTTGTTGTCGCTGCTGTTTTCGCTGCTGTTTTCGCTGCTTCTGCTCCTGCTGCTGCTGCTGCTGCTGTTCGGTCCCTTTGATGTTGCAGCAGAAAAATGAAGCTGCTGCGGAGACTCATCTAGTCTTGCTGCTGCGGATGATGGCAGCAGAAAACGCACATCATTCTTCTTGCTGCTGGGCAGAGACCCCTCCTCCTGCTGCTGCTGCTCCTGCTGATGCCCTTGCTGCAGCAGCAGCATGCTCCTTCCACGCTCTATCGCAGCTGCAGCAGCAATTGCAGCTTCCTGCGGTGTCTGAACATCAAACGAAGAGAACCAACCGCTCGCTGCTGCTGCATCTGCTGCTGCTGCATCGGCTGCTGCTAATGATGAAGGCAGCAGCGCCCCACACAGCAGCAGCAGCAGCGGCAGCATCGCCTGCAGCCTGATGGCGCTGAAGACCCCCATATTCGGAAGTCCCTGCTGCTGCTGTTGCTGTTGCTGCTGCTGCTGCCGTGGTTGTTGCTGCTGTTGCTGCTGCTGCTCTCTAAAGGCGGCACTTGTACCGCTGCTGCTGCTCTTTCCCCTATGCTGTACATACACCCTAGAAGTTGCAGAAGCGTAGGACGCTGCTGCTGCAGCTGCAGCTGCTGCTGCTGCTGTTGTATATACCACTAGGCGCAGGGCTGCACTGCACAAGCCTCCTTCGTTGCAGCAGCTGCCGCAGCTGCGGCTGCTGCAGCAGCAGCAGCTGCGGCTGCTGCAGCCGTCGCTCGTGCCGCGTTCCCGCTCTGCTGCTGCTACTGCTTACAGAGCACTCAACAGTAGCAGCAAAGAAACCGATCAGCTGCTGCTGCTGCTGCTGTTGCTACTGCTGCTGCTGCTACTGCTGCTGCTTCTGTCCGTATCGTGTTGCTGCTGGTGATTCTGTTTTCGGTGTGCTGATGGAGATTTCGGTGGTCTTTGCCCCTGTGCTGCTCATGCGGATGCTGCTGCTGCTGCTACTGCTGCTGCTGTTGCTGCTGCTGCTGCTGCTGCTGGCTGTGTAGCTGGGATGTGTGGATAATTATTGATAAGCTGTTTTGTATTGCATGCATTTATTTGTCTCTTTTGCTTTTTAAGCAGTAAATGAAGGGGGAAGAAGAACAGCCTCAGCTGCAACAGCGCTGCACGAAGGACGGTAGCAGCAGCAGCAGCAGCAGCAGCAGTGGCAGCAGCAAATGTTGCTGCGGCTTCAGTGCGCAGGACCCAATAACTTGAGTGTTAATAGAATATAAAGGAAGTCTACAGCAATAAGAACGAAGACACATATATGTTTAGCAGCAGTTTCATTCTGCTGCTGCTGCCCTGCATGCGCCAGCCGCAGCAGCAGCAGAACAGCAGCAGCAGCAGCAGCGGCAGCAGCGGTGCCCGCGGCTGCTGCTGCTGCTGCTGCAGACCTGCTGCTTCATCAAATCACCTTCTAAAGGTGTTAAAAACATCATAGCTGCAGTTTCCTAAACAGAAGCTTCTTAGGTGTAGGCAGCTCCGTCAGCATCTCTGCAGCAGCAGCAGCAGCAGCAGCAGCTGTTGCAGCAGCAAGAAGAAACGCTCTTCTGCCTTGTTCCCGCTGCTGCTGTCTTCTTTCTCTGGACTGCTTCTGGGCCTGTGCGGCTCCGCAGCAGCCGGAGAGGCAGACGAAGCAAGGAACGTTGCAGCAACTGCAGCAACAGCAGCAACTGCAGCAACTGCAGCAACTGCAGCAGCAGCGGCAGCCACAGCAAGAGGGGTTCCTTCTTTGCCTTGCTCCTTTCTTCGCCTTCTCTCCACACAACGGTGTTGCTGCTGCTGCGGCTAAGCCCACCTGCCCACTGCACCAGCAGCAGCAGCAGCAGCAGCAGCAGCAGTAGAAGCAGCAGCAGCAGCAGTAGCGTGGGCAGCTCAGCGCGACTGAGTGTCTGCTCTGTGGCAGCAGCAGCAGCAGCAGCAGCAGTATCTGCATGCACATCCACAGCAGCAGCATAATCAGCAGCAGCAGCGCCAGCAGCATATACATAATAAGCATCATCATCATCATCATCAGCAGCAGCAGCAGAATCAGCAGCAGAAGATGAAGTTCTCCAAGCGCTTGCAAGAGCTGCGCGAAAGCCGCAGGGCCCCCTTCTATGTAGCATATAAAGAGTTAAAGAAGGCTGTGAAGTTGTTTACAGGTGCTGATGTCTCTGCACTGTCAATTCAAGAAGCTGTCAGCAGCTTCGCCAACACAAAAGCGTTAGAGGGAGAGCATTACAGGTATGCAGCAACACTCTTCATGCTGCTGCTGCTGCTGCTGCTGCTGCTGCTGCTGCTGCTGCTGGTACTGGTGCTGTTGCTGCTGCTGCGGCTGCGGCTCATTTTGATGCTGCGGCTGTTGCTGGTTTTTGCTGCTGATTGTGCTGCTGCTGCTGCTGCTGCTGCTGCTGCTGCTGCTGCTTCTGCTGCTGATTGTGCTGCTGCTGCTGCTGCTGCTGCTTCTGCTGCTGATTGTGCTGCTGCTGCTGCTGCTGCTGCTGCTGCTGCTACTGTTGCTTCCCCTGGCATTAGAGTTACCGCCATCACAACCACACCGCCACCAGTGCTGTTGCTGCTGCTGCTGCTGCTGCTGCTGCAGGCCTCCCGAGAGCCGTTTTGAAGATTTGCTGCAGCACGAGCTGGCGAAGGTGAACAGCTTCTCCGTCGCCACTTTGATTGCAACATCTGCTGCGCTGCAGCAGCTGCTGGAGCAGCTGTATGTTCTGCAGCATCAGCAGCAGGAGCTGCTGCTAAACCCTCCTTCTCCCCAGCCGCAGCAGCAGGACAATGACGAGCAGCAGCAGCATCCTCGACAGCCGCCTCATCATCATCACCAGCAGCAGCAGCAGCAACAGCAACAACAGCAGCAGCAGCAGCAGCAGGGTGAGAGCGGTGAAGGCGGTGGTTCTAGCAGCGAGTGCTGCCCTGAGTATCCCACAGGCGCAGCATGGTCAGCAGCAGCAGCAGCAGCAGCAGCAGCAGCGGATGCGGCAGCAGCAACAAAGGCGGCGGATGGTGCAGCAGCAGTATCTGCAGCACTTAATAAAGAGGTTGCTGCTATAGAGCTTGCTTTAGAAGCAGAAGCTAATGAGATCGTTTTCTTATCTTCATACACTCGGCTTAACTTCACTGCCTTTAGGAAGATAGCAAAGAAATTTGATAAGCTCAACAAATCGTCGTCTGCTGCATACCACATGTGCAGGTGCAACTCCTGCTGCTGCTGCTGCTGCTGCTGCTGCTGCTGCTGCTGCTGGCTGTGGTTGTGGTGGCGGTGGTGCTGCTGCTGTTGGTGCTGGGTGTGCTGCTGCTGCTAGTTGTGCTGTTGCTGCTGGCTTTGCTGCTGCACAACAGTTGTTGCTGACTTTGCTTTTGCTGCTGCTGCTGCTGCTGCTGCTGCTGCTCCACTGGAGTTTGCTGCTGGTGTGCTTGTTTGTTGTTTCTGCTGCTGCTTTTGCCTGCGTTGCTCTCACCTTTGCATCTAGTGTTGCTGCTGTTGCTGCTCCTGCTGCTGCTGCTGCTCAGGGTCATGCGACAGCCCTTCATGCGGCTGAACCTTCCGCTGCTGCTGCTGCAGCTTGCTGCAGCATATCGGCAGCTGCGCGCTTTGAAGGCTATGACGCAGTACCCAGAAGCAGCAATAGGAGCAGCGCGAGCAGCAGCAGCAGCGGCAGATGCAGCACCGAAGGGTGCTGCTGCATCTGCTCCCACTGGACCGGCACCTGGGGCGCAGGCAGCAGCGGCAGCAGCAGCAGCAGCTGCTGCTGCTGCTGCTGCTGCAGCTCCTGTTGCAACGGGGGCGTCTGATGATGTTTCTACTGAAGACAACTCTGGCATGAAGACCATCAAATACCTTATCTTACCCGATGAGGTCGTTAGGTAAGGCAGCAACTTGCTGCTGCTGCTGCTGCTGCTGCTGCTGCTGCTGCTGTGGCTGCTGCTGCTGTGGCTGCTGCTGCTGCTTGTGTTGTGGCAGCTGCTGCTGCTGCTTTTTCTCCTGGTGCTGCTGCTTGTGTTGCTGTTCGTGGTGCTCCTGCTCGTGCTGCTGGGGCTGCTGCTGCTGCTGCTGCTGCTGCGGCAACTTGCTGCTGGCGTGTGTGTTGTCTGAATTGTTGTTTAGATTGCAAGTGACGTTAGCTAAGCATTTGCTGCTCTGTTCTATAAAGGGCTGCAGCGTAGACACCTCAATGCCGCTGTCTCCTTCGCAAGCAGCAGCAATAAAAGAGACAGCTAAGCTGCAGCTTGCTGCAGCAGCAAGCGGCAGCAAACAGAACAACCCCTGGGCTCCCACATCCCTCAGCAGCGGCGCCAACAACAACAACAGCAACAGCAGCAGCAGCAGCAGCAACAACAACGACGACGACAACAATAACAACAATAACAACAACAACAACAACAACAACAACAACAGCAGCAGCAGCAGCAAGGATAAGGGCTCAAAGAACCGGCAGCAGGCTGCTGCTGAGGGTCTTGCTGCTGCAGACTGTCGCCGCCTAACTTCGCTCGTTTACTTCGATACACCCAACTTCGATCTCTTTGTTGAACTGGTCCGTTGCTGCTGCTGCTGCTGCTGCTGTTGCTGCTGCTGCTGCTGCTGTTGCACTTCCTGCTGCTAATGCACCGTCTGCTGCTTCTGCTGGGTTGCTGCTGCTGCTCCCGTCGCTGCCGTTGTTGCCTCACTTCCTGCTGCTGCTGTCACTGAGTCGCGCTGCTGTCGTGGCGGCAGTTGCTGCTTATGCTGCTGCTGTTGCTGCTGTTGCTGCTGCTGCTGTTTGAGCGCCTTTGCTTTGGTGCTGGAAGGGCAAGGTCTTCGCCTCCGCTGCTGCTGCTGCTGCTGCTGTTTGGTGTGTGCGCAGCAAACGAAGGGGAGGAAGCAAGGGCAGCCTTGGAGCAGCAGCAGCTGCAGCGTGAAGGAGCTGCTGCGGATGAGAGAGACAAATGCAGGAGAACTGACTCCTGCTGCTGCTGCTGCTCCTCTTCGCTTTTTAGAGTTTGCTGCTGTACAGGAACCTGCTTCAAACCCTCAGCAGCAGATCTACCCTGCCTACGACGTAAACCCTAAACCCTAAACCCTAAGACAAACCCTAGCCCAAGTGCAGCATGCAAACAAACGATAAACCGCTCTATTCTATACTTCATCGTACAGCAGCCGTAGCGGCAGTAAAATGTTGCTGTTGCTGCTGTTGCTGCTGCTGCTGCTGCTGCTACTTTCAGACTCCTAAGGTGCTGAAGGCGCTGCAGCAAAGCGTTTTGCTGCAGCCGCAGGCGCTGCAGCAGCTCGTGGCGGGTGACGCACAAGCAGCAGCAAGAGATGTAGAGCAGCAGATGTTGGCTGCTGGTGAGAAGATCCGCTAAACCCTAAACCCTAAACCCTAATAAAGACGTGATGAGGCAGGGGCTGAGAGTTTGCAGCAGCCAACGAGACCACCAGGGTTCAAATTTATCCTCGGAAGAACCCAGATCAGGATCTAGGGTTTAGGGTTTAGGGTTTAGGGTTTAGGGTTTAGGGTTTGTGGTTTAGGGATGAGTAGAGAGTTTGCGGAGTCGCGCGGCGCCTTCACATTGAAGGCAGCAAAGGAGATGAAGGAGAAGGACCTGCATCCGGTGCTGAGGGTTTGGTTTGCGAGGACTTGCTTCCGGTTAGAAAACCCTAAACCCTAATAAACCCTAATAAACCCTAATAAACTCTAATAAACTCTAATAAACCCTAAACCCTCCTCTTTGGGGGAGGGGCTTGTCCCCTCTGGCTACGAATGCGGGGAAGAAAACACTCAACTCGCAGGCCTCTAGTTGGTCCTCTTAGGGTTTAGGGTTTAGGGTTTAGGGTTTAGGGTTTAGGGTTTAGGGTTTATGGTTTGGGGTTTAGGTCGGAGGACGGCTCGGTGTTTATAACCCTAGACGAAGATCTCCGCTTCGCGAGGGTTCCTCCGGACGGCGACTGGAAGGGTGCGCAGGGGTTTAATAAACCCTAAACCCTAAACCCTAACCCCTAAACCCTAAACCCTTTTTGGCGGTTTAGTTGCCCCACACGAGCGTGTATAGCTTAGAGGATATATTAGAGTGTACAGACAGCTTTCTTCTCTTCTTCTCCTTCAGGTAGCTCTTTTCTTATGAAGGGGTTAGGGTTTAGGGTTTAGGGTTTAGGGTTTATATTTGCATGCAGCGTTTCTGTTGAATGGAGCCGCTGCACTGGCCTCTGAAGGCGCTGCTCCCTTCCCTTGGGGGGTGATGGACGTTACCCGCCTGGGATCGTCTGGGATCCGATCCCAGGAGGCTGTGGGGCGGGGGCCGTCGTCTCCCGCTGCGGACTTCCTCAGCGGCGTTGTCGGTGAGAAACCCTAAACCCTAAACCCCTAACCCTAGAAAGTTTAGAACTGCATGCGCCGACGACTGGGGGTGGATGTGGGGATTGCCTCGAGTGCATATCGAAAGGGGGTTTGCTGCCTTAGGGTTTAGGGTTTAGTTAGGGTTTAGTTAGGGTTTAGTTAGGGTTTAGGGTTTAGGGTTTAGGGTCTGGGTATGTCTTTCGCCTATTATTGTTCGTCTAAAACATCATTTTTATTTATTTTTTTTGTATTTGTTTGTAAAAGCATTTTATTTTATATTTATTTTATTATATTTGTTTGTCTTTAACATCATTTTAATTTATTTTTCTTGTAATTGTTTAGGCGTCCCGAGTATAACGGAGGTGTTTGGGTTTTCTCTCTTCGCCCACGGTGTATCTACACTGTACTCGCAGCAGCTGCAGCAGCTGCAGCAGCTGCAGCAGCTTCCTGCTGCTGCTGGTGCTTCTTTGCTGCCACACTGGATTGCATACACCACAGCAGCACAAGAAGATGAAGAAGAGCTGCAGCACCCGACAAGCTTCAGCGCTCTTCACCCAACCCCGGGGGCCCCGGGGGCCCCTGAAGCAGCAGCAGGGAAAGCAGCAGCAGCAGCACCTGATGCAGCAGCTGGAGATCCAGGAGCCCTCCAGCTTGAAGGGGGGCATCGACAGCAGCAAGAGAGGGGAAGGGAGCAGCAGCAACTGCAGCAGCAGCTGCAGCAGGAGGGGATGCCCCCTCCTGCTGCATCTGCAGCAGCAGCAGCAGCAGCAGCACCAAGCAGCTGTCCCTCTTCAAGAGTCTCTAAGCTCGACGTAATATATCGAGGCCCCGGGGCCTCCATAGCACACGACCAGGAGGCTTCTGTACAGGTCAGCCTTCTGCTGCTGCTGCTGCATGCAAACAAGGAGACAGTTGCTGCTGCTGCTGCATCCCAGCAAGGAGAGAGTTGCTGCTGCTGCTGCATCCAAACAAGGAGACAGTTGCTGCTGCTGCTACCCGTCCTTTCCAACCCCACAGACGGGCTCTCTGTCCCGCCGGGATCGGGGATCGGGGATCGGGGATCGAGGATCGGGGATCGAGTGTGGGGTGTTTGCTGCGGGGCTCAGGAACTGCGACAGTCGCTGGAGACATCTTCAGCGGGGGGCCCTCCTCTCCTTGGGGGTAGCGGCTCAGTGGGGGGTGTGAGGGGCCTTCGGGAGCCGCTGCTGGGCAGCAGCAGCAGCAGCGGCAGCAGCAGCAGGCGGCAGCAGCAGCAGCAGCAACGAAGCAGTCTGTGGCTGTCCTGCTGCAACAGCAGAAGCAGCTGCATGCCTGCTATCCGCCGCTGCTGCTCCCGGGTGTATCGGTTCCTTCATCTGCGCCCCCGCAGCAGCAGAGGGTTTCGTGGTGGTGCTGCAGCAGCTACTGGAGCAGCAGGAGCAGCACCAGCAGCAGCAGCAGCAACAGTACGCGTGGAGCCTAAGACCTTCTTTGCTAATGAACGCACGCTGCTGCAGTGGTTAAATATTGCTGTGCTGCAGGCATCTGTTGCTATAACGCTGCTCTCCTTCGGCCAGACAGCAGCAAGAGCTGCAGGCTTGCTTCTTGCCCCCGTCGCAATATTCTTTATTGGCTATTCTTTCTGGGTATGGCAGCACCTCAAGCAGCAGCAGCAGCAGCAGCAGCAGCAGCAGCAGAAGCAGCAGCAGCAGAAGCAGCAGCAGCAGCAGCAGACGCAGTAGCAGCGCGAGAAACTACGTGCATCTAGAGCAGCAGCAACGTGCAGCTGTAGCATGAACCTACAGTAGCAGCTGCTGCAACAACGTGCAGCAGCAGCAGCAGCAACATGTAGCAGCAGTAGCAGCAACAACATGCTGCAGCGGCAGGCAGCACCAGCAGCAACAACATGTAGCAGAACACGCCTCTATAGCTGCTCGCCTTTGCTCTAGTGAGAACTTAGGGTTTAGGGTTTAGGGTTTAGGGTTTAGGGTTTAGGGTTTGGGTGTCTCCTTCAGATTTACTTGCGGCGGTCCCGGGCCTTAGAGCGAAAAGAGCCAATCGATTATAACGACCGCTGCGGTGCGTTTGCTGCTGTAGTTCGTGCTGCTGCAGCAGCAGCAGCAACAGCAACAGCAGCAGCAGCACTAGTAGCAGCAGCTACTGCAGCACCATGCACCAGTCGCATACTGAAGTAGCAACAGCAGCACAAGCAACAGCAGCAGCAACAGCAGCACCAGCAACAACAGCAGCACCAGCAGCACCAGCAGCAACAGCAGCACATGCAGCAACAGCAGCACCTGCAGCACCAGCAGCAGCAGCAGCAGCAGAAGCAGCAGCAGCAGCAGCAGCAGCACTAGCAGCAAGAAGCCTGTAGTAGATTAATATATATTATTATTATTTGTTGTTTGTTTGTCTGCAGGCCCTGCGGTGTTGGTGGTGTCTCTGACGTTAGCTCTCTGCGCAAATATATTTTTAAACTTAGTTCGGTCTCAGCCTGCTGATTCCTCTGCTGCTGCTGATGCTGATGCTGCTGCTGCTGCTGCTGCTGCTCCTGGGGGGGCGCACGGGGAAGCAGAGTTGCTTCCAGCACAGCAGATTGCTGCTGGATCTGCTGCTGTGGGGCCCGCCGCCGCGCGGATGCTAACTGCTGCTGCAGCAGGAAGCCTGCCAGCAGCAGCAGCAGCAGCAGCAGCAGCGCTTTCGTCTCTCACCAGCAGCAAACCCCCTACCGCAACAAACAGCAGAATGGAGGCTTTAAAAGCAGCACTTGCTGCTGCTGATGCAGAAGAGGGGGTTGAAGCTGCAGGAACAGCAGATACAGCAGCAAGCAAGGAAGCAGCAAAAGCAGCAGCTGCAGCGCGAGCTGCTGCAGCAAGAGAGGTAGCGCGGGTGCGTGCTGCTGCTGCTGCTGCTGCGGCGGCGGCTGCTCAGGAGGCAGCAGCAGCAGCAGAGGAAGCGGAGGCAGCAGCAGCAGAAGCAGAGGCTGCTGCTGCTAAGCTGCTGCAGGCGCAGTAAGAACAGTGTCTATCTTTTCTTATCTCTTCTTTGTTTTAGGGCTCCCACATGGTAGAGCAACCCTCTTAGACTTCACAGTGGCGGCTGCTGCAGCAGCAGCAGCAGCTGCTGCTGCTGCTACAGT
>NW_013549416.1:0-7748 GCF_000499425.1 Eimeria acervulina | reverse complement strand
GCGTTTCATCTAATAATATATTATTTTATGAGTTTTTTAAATAATAAGAGTTTCTTTAAATATGAAGAGAGTTTCGTTTAGTAAGAAGAGAGTTTCCTTTAATAAGAGAAGTTGTGTATGATGAGAAGATATAAATAAATAAATAAATAAATATTATTTCTTCATCGGGTAAGTGCTGGTCTACAAATAGAGCGGCAGCAAGCTGTGGGGCCGCGGCTGAGCGACAGTAACCTGCAGCAGCAATTAAAAGAATCAAATTGAATAAATAAACAGAAAAAGATAAAGAAAGAAGAAATTTTCGCACATAGGAAGGCGTTGGTAGGGGCATCTGGTCGTTGGTGGGGCTGCTAAAAGAGGGATAGGCTGCCTAAGGAGTTAATGAAGTATTAATTGATATTGCATGCATGCAGAATTCGAATAAAATGTGTATAATTATTTATTTGTCTTTAATATCTTTCTGCTTACAACCTGACGAAAAGAAGAAAGGCCTCCACTAATAGCTTTCGCTGTCGGGGGCGCCGCTGCAGCTCCAATTGCAAATTCTTCTGTAGTTTGCGGGTTTTCTTCTGAGGGGTATTCAATATTAAATGAATGCCTTTATATATATATATAATATATATATTGTATATATTATATTAAAAACAATTTAGGCCTCTAAACGGTATTTATTTAATATATACCATTTATACATTCTATAAATACCACTTAGGCTTCTAAAATGATATTTTTTCGATATATACCCTATATATAGATATTATACTAAATATAGATATTATACTAAAGCCCAGTTAGGCCTCCAAATGGTATTTTTTTCGACATGTACCATTTATAAAAGTTATGTAAATACCATTTAAGCCTCTAAATGATATTTTTTGAATATATACCACTAATATTTTAACTAAGTGCCATTTACGTCTCCAAACGGCATTTATAAAATAATAAATTAATAAATACTACTTAGACATCCATTCGGTATTTATTCTTCAATGTATATTCCATTCATATACTAAATAAATATCCCTTAGACTTCCATGTGGGTTTCTCTAAATATATATTCATATCTTTTAGAGGCCTCCTAGCTGCTTTTGTCTCACCTATGATTCTGCACGCGCAAACGCTGTCATTCATTGGGGCCTGAAGGGAAAAGGAAAAACAAAAAGTTTTTATTTGTATTTGAATAACTGAAAAAAAATGCAGATTTCAAATAACTGATTACCAACACGGTGCTCCCGACTTGCACGAAACTGCTGAAACCTGCAGATATTTTTTTATCTTTTTTTCCTGTTTTTTCTTCTGTTTTCTGTTTTCGTTGATAAAAACCCAAAGAATATGAATCTTTTTCAAGCAAAGGGTGCCAGGGTTCAAGGAGATTTGAATTTTGCAAGAAAGTGTAGCCTGGTGAAGAAAGAAGAAGAAACAGAAACGAGAGAAGGGGCAAAAGAAGGAATTTCATTATTATTTGTCCCGTACTTTCAGATTGAAGGAAGAAAACCTTTCTGTTGCGGAAAGCAATGAATATATATTTAAAAAATGAGGGAAATATCAAAAATATGCTGCATACCATGCATCGCACAGCGATAGACCTGCGCATACACCTGAAAAAGAACTAATAGAAAAGCCCTATCTATATACGCCCTGCAAACTGAGCATTTACATAAATGAATGAATATATAAATTAAGTGCAGAACCCTCCGAAACTCAAGAAAAAAAGGCTAAAAACTTGCCTAAGGAGCAGCACAGATCCTCTCCTGCAGTGGGAGGTATCCGCAGATGATCTCATGAATTGCTTCCCCGCTTATTATATTGTTTATTATTTTAAAGTATTTAAAGAGAATGCTTCGAAATAACTCAGGTTATATTTATTACTGAAGATAAAATTCAATGTTTTCCCCCAGTGCGAGTTTCTGCGCTTGGGCGGCGTGCAACCGAGGCCGGTATCAGAGTAAGAGAGAAAAAGAGAAAATAAAAGGGAAAAGAAATGTAGAAGTGGAGATAAACAACAAAAACAAAAACAACGAAAACAAGAGGAAGGAGAAGGCGAAGACGAAGAAGTAGAAGAAGAACCACAACAGCAACAACCACAACCGCAACAGCAATAATAATAATGGTAACAATAACAATAACAATAACAACAAATATAACAATAATAATAATAACAAAAACGATAATATTAATAATAATAATAAGAACAATAGGGTTTAAACCTTCAGTGACAGATAGGCAGGCAAAGGTTTCCTTCGTTGCATTTGTTAAAAAGATCTGTCTGCAGCCATTCATAATTAATTGCCTCTGTGTTTGTTCATTTGTTTTCCTTCGTTGCATTTGTTGAAAAGATCTGTCTGCAGCCATTCATAATTAATTGCCTCTGTGTTTGTTCACTTGTTAATATGAGGTGTACACACACCTTGGAATTAATCTGTTGAAGATAAAAACAACGAAAGCAGCACTTTTGATATATTCATTATCTACTTATATACTCCACTGGTTCGTTGCAGGCTGGGGGCCCCCCCAGCTACACATGGGGGCCCCCTGGGGCCCTTGGATACAGAATGAGATATTTAGAGTCCTCCTGTTGATGTATAATTTGATTGGCATTTTAAATGGCTTCAGCAGATACTGTCATTATTCATTAAAGACAATAAGCTGCGCATACACCTCAACAACACCTCGTACCCCCAGCTGTTTATTGTTTATTTTCAACAGCAAACCCTAAACCCTCAATCACAAACCCTAAACCCTCATCCAACCCCCCAAATCCCCAACCTCTTTTCTCTCAGCTTTGATCTCCAGCTTCGTCTCTTCTCCTTTGCTGCAGTTATTATTAGCCTCTCAGTGATGGGGGCCCCTGGGGGCCCCCCCCAATCTGCTGCTGTTTATCTGCATGCAACTGCTGTATATAATGAATCCCCTTAGGGGCCACCTGGTGGTCGGCACTGACCCCCCCTTCCTCGTTGATCTCTTCCGCAATATCCCCAAAAGAAAAACCCTTAAAAAGGGGGCCCCATCGGGGCCCCCTAAACTGCACAGGGGGCCCCAGCGCCCCAGGGGGCCCCCTAAGCTAGAAGAGGGGCCCCACCCTGGGGGGCCTTCTAAGATAGAAGAGAGGCCCCACCTTGGGGGGCCCCCTAAGCTAGAAGAGGGGGCCAACCCTGGGGGGCCTCCTAACCCAGAAGAGGGGCCCCAGGGCCCCAGGGGGCCAGCTAAGCTAGAAGAGGAGCCCCACCCTGAGGGGCCCCCTAACGTACAAGAGGGGCCCAAAGGCCTCAGGGGGCTCCCAAAGCTAGAAGAGGGGCCCCAGTGCCCCATGGGGCCCCCTAACGTACTCGAGGGGCCCCATGGTGAGGGGGCCCCTCCCCAGCCACAGGGGCCCCCAGGTGATACGGGTATTTGTTCTAAGGCGCTTCTCAATAGGGGGGCCCCCAACGGAAGTACTCCTATTTCAGAGGGGCCCCCCTCTTCTAGGGGCCCCTCAAATGATGAAGATTTTGTTTTCTTTCTGTCGCACTTTCATTCAGATCATTATGCAGGCTTGGGGAGGAAATGGAACAGAGGCCCCATATGGTGTTCAAGTGTTACAGGTAAACTGGGGTTTAGGGTTTAGGGTTTAGGGTTTAGGGTTTAAGACTTGGAATGAGAGATTCGGAGGAGCAGAATGTTGCCTGCTGCTCCTTCGTGAGGGCTAGCCTCTGCAACTAATGCTCAGGGTTTAGGGGTTAGGGGTTAGGGGTTAGGGTTTAGGGTTTAGGGTTTAGGGTTTGCATTTATAGGAAACCTAATTGAGAGGATTTTAGGGGTTCCCCCCCACCTAGTAATGCGGCTGCCCATGGGGCAGCCAGTGAAAGTGCGGGGCGTCTTCGTGACTCTTATTGATGCAAACCACTGCCCTGGTAAACCCTAAACCCTAAACCCTAAACCCTAATCTTGAGTCTTATCGATGCAAACCACTGCCCTGGTAAACCCTAAACCCTAGACCCTTATGTTGACTCATATCGGTGCAAACCATTGAGCCTGCAAATTCAAAACCCCAAACCCTAATCGCAAGGGACGTGTAGAACCCTTAAACCCTAAACCCTAATCCTATGCACGCCATGAACCCTAAACGTACATATACTGCAAACCCTAGGTATTAGTAAACCCCATAACCCTAAACCCTAAAGCCTAACGCGGCTACAGCCACCGGAGCAGAATAGGTGTTCACACCTAAGAGTTTAGGGTTTAGGGTTTAGGGTTTAGGGTTTAGGGTTTGCGTGCTTGCGTGGTTCCCCATAACCCTAAACCCTAAAGCCTAACGCGGCTACAGCCACCGGAGCAGAATGGGTGTTCACACCTAAGAGTTTAGGGTTTAGGGTTTAGGGTTTAGGGTTTAGGGTTTGCGTGTTTGCATGGTCTAGGGGCTGTGATGTTTTTGTTTGAGGGTCCGGGCGTTGGCCGCGCACTGCACTGCGGGGATTTCCGCTACTGTCCTTCGATGGTGCAAACCCTAAACCCTAAACCCTTGCCGGATGCAACCCCCCAAACCCTAAACCCTAATTCTTCTCCATCCCAGCACCAGCTAGATAAGATGTACATGGATACAACATATGCAGAAGTAAAAACCTCTTTTCCTCCTCAACAAGAGGTCCTCTCAACTGCTGCGCAAATCGCAACACAGGTAGGGTTTAGGGTTTGGGGTTTTAGGGGTTGGGGGTTGGTGAGTCAGTATACACCCTAAACCCTAAACCCTCGCGACAACATCTTCTGTTGCATCTTCAGGCTCTAGAAGAGGCAGGGGGTAAAAACAATATTCGCTTCCTCGTTGGCACTTACACCATCGGTGAGCCCGCAACTAAGGGTTTAGGATTTTAGGGTTTAGGCTTTTAGGGTTTAGGGTTTAGGGTTTAGGGTTTGATGCGTGTAGCAGTATTGCAGCCGTTGTTGCTTCGGGCCCTCCCGCGACTTGCGCTTCCTGGGCCCACCCCCCCAACTGGCAGCTCTTATCTAGGATGGAGGGTTTAGGGTTTAGGGTTTAGGGTTTAGGGTTTGTGTGAAGGAAAGGAGCGCATTGCTTTGCATTTGGCTCGCGCCTGCCATCTGCGCATTTACGTGGCGCCTCAACGAAGAAGGGTTTTTAAATGTTTGGAGTTCTCGCCAGAGGTGCTGAGATCCCTAAACCCTAAACCCTAAACCCTGACCCTTGCGAATGGTTGCAACTTTGATACAGGTTGCAGTCGAGGTCTCTTGAGGCCTTCCTTGTAGGATTGCCTACAGCCAGGGTTTAGGGTTTAGGGTTTAGGGTTTGGGGTTCAGGGTTTAGGGTTTAGGGCTTGAGTTGCGGGGGTGCTGCAGTGGCTGGGTAGTAGGGCTGAAAGCCCCCGCATGCAGTCTCGCTGCTTGGGTGTAGGGTTTAGGGTTTTAGTGTCTAGGTTGCGGGTTTTGTCGTTTAGGGTTGGGCTTTAGGGTTTAGGGTTTAGGGTTCAGGGTTTGGGGTTTGTGCTCTTCGCAGCCTTCGTAGGGACGGGATGGGCTGCTGGTTCGAAGAAGCGGTTTGTGTAGGTCATTTGTTTAGGGTTTAGGGTTTAGGGTTTAGGCCTCCGGATTTGGGGTTCGATTGGGGTTTAGCGTGTAGCACTAACGTTTACCTCTTTTCTTTTTAAAATGTTTATATATATATATATATATATATATATATATATTATAAATAAAAGACGTATAGATATGATGCGTATATGTATAATAATATAATTAAAAATATATAAATGCATATATTTTTTAATGAAGATATACAAAAAGCTGTCTGCTTGGGTAAACCTTTTTAAATGCAAATACACAAAAAGAGGAAGGAGGTTCCTGCTCCTCCATACCTGGTCCTAAACCCTAAACCCTAAACCCTAAACCCTAAACCCTAAACCCTTAGCCCTAAGCCCTACGCGCTAAGGCTCAAGAAGCAGTGTTCTATGCAAGGTTTATTTAGGGTTTATTTAGGGTTTAGGGTTTGGGGTTTAGGATGTGTTGTTGTCGGTGCTACAGCCGAGAGGAGAAGTGCAGCATTCATTTCTTGCCCTATAGCGAGCACTCAAGTGCTGAAGAACTTATTAAGTTTGTGCAGGCGTTGAGACCCAAAGAAGTGGTATTATCCCTGCCCCCAAACCCTAAACCCTAAACCCTAAACCCTAGGCAGAAGAACCCAACAGTTAGTAGAACGCCGACGTAGGCAGCACATCATCGCAACATTGAAATAAGCGATTAGGGTTTATTTAGGGCTTGCTTAGGGTTTATTTAGGGTTTAGGGTTTAGGGTTTAGGGTTTAGGGTTTGTGCTGCTGCAGATTCCCACAGTAGCAGGCCCAGGAGAAGAGGCATACAACCGTCTTCACCGATTTTTCAATGTCTTAGTGAGGCAATTAATTTAAACTAATATATTTTAAATTATAAATAATAAATATATAATTTGTTCTCATTATTAATAATAGAAATATAATAAATAATAAATATATTATTTGCTTATTCTATTAATGATAGAAATATATCTTTAAATATATACATATATATATTTATATATAAATAAATATATATATATATATATAATATCTTTATATCATTTATAACCTAAGATGACATCTTTTAAATAGTAAACATTAAATATAAAATATGCTTTCATCATTAATAATAAAAGTATAATATATTTTAAACGATAAATAATAATAGCCCTTTTATATAATTAAGAAAGAAGAAATTATATATATAATATATAATATTATATAATATATATAATATATATATATATATTATATGCTCGATAACGAACAATGAAAATATAATATCTTTGTATAATGACTAATAGAAATATAATATTCCTTACAAATTAAAAATAAAAAATTAATATAATAATAATAATTAATAATAATTATTATTAATTAAAATAATAATAAGTATTAAAAATATGAAATATTTAATAGAAAATACTAAATATATTTTCTTCACTTTGCAGGTGCCCCTGCGCGGTGTACGTACACCGCAAGAATTAGATAAGAGAGAAGGAAAAGCCAGAGATTCTGCTGCATTTATTTATATTGATAATGCGCAGCAAGAAGAGCAGCAGCAAACAGCAACAACAACTCTAACAAATAAAAGAAAGTCATTAGGCTGTACACAAACCACCATAACTACTTTCTTCGCTCTCTCCTCAGTAAAAAATAAAACAAAAAAAATACAACAGGAACATGAAGCCATTCTAATAAGCGATTAATCCTTATTGCAGCAGCAGCAGCAGCAGCAGAAGAAGAAGCAGCAGCGATAGCTGCTGCAGGTGCTGATGGTGGTGCTGCAGGTGCTGTTGCAGCAGCAGCTGCTGCAGCAACTCCCGCAACAGCTGGTGCTGCTGCTACTTACCTGCCGACTTGATTGCAGCAGAAACAGCAGCAGCAGCAGCTGCTGCTGCAGCAGCAGCTGCTGCTGCTGCTGCATGGTTTTTCTTTTTTGAGTTTGGTTTGTTGTTGTTTGTAATAGGGCTTCGAGTGTCTGCATTTTATATGCAGAGCGTTCACCGCCCAATTGAAACATATTCGCATATTATTGTATATGTATTAGTTATATATAGATTATTGTATAAATATATATATTATATTTTACATAATTTTGCTCGATTACAGGTGTACTAAAGCATAGGATGTCTGCAGGCGCATATATATATAGCTTATAGCTTATTAACGGGTACACATATATATAATATATATATATATATATGTATATATATATATATATATATATATA
>NW_013549417.1:0-10410 GCF_000499425.1 Eimeria acervulina | reverse complement strand
ACTTGTAATCAGAAGGTTGGGGGTTCGATTCCCTTTATCAGTTTATTTTTTTAAATATTAAAATATAATTTATATATATATATTTCATAAAATGTTACATTTTTTAAAGCCTAAAGTAAAAAAATTAAAACAATTAAATATAAATATGCAACCTGGATTTTCAACTAAATATTATATTTATAATAATATTAGAAATAATAATAAAATTATTATATCTTTTTATTTATTAGAATTACTTGAAAAACAAAAATTAAAATTTACTTTTTCTTTATCTGAAAAAATGATTAAAAAATATATTTTATTTATACAAAAATATTATTATAAAAAGTTTAATTTATCTAATATTCTTGAATCACGTTTAGATAATATACTTTTTAAATTAGGATATTCTAATACTATAGCACAGGCAAGACAATGAATTATTCATGGACATTTTTTTGTTAATTTTAAATTAGTTAGAATTCCTAGTTTTTTAATAAAAAAAGGTGATATTATAAATATATCTCCTAATTCTTATTTTATTTTTAAAATATGTAAAAAAAACTTATATAAAAAATATATAAAAAATTCTATTATATATAATAATATATATATTTGTAATAAAACATTAATTAGTATTATTTATTCAAATATAAATTTACAATATACTATTAATGAAATAAATAATATTTTAGTAATAAATTATTATTCACATTAATATTAATAATATTATATTAAGGTAAATGAAGTCAAATGGTAAAGACAATAAATTGTGGATTTATTTAAAGCGGGTTCAATTCCCGTCATTTACCCGATAGTATTGCTTAAAGGTATAGCAAAAGATTGCAAATCTTTTTATCTCAGTTCGATTCTGAGTACTATCTTTTTTTTATATTTTATAAAGAGGATGTGGTGAAATTTGGTAAACACAACGGACTTAAAATCCGTAAGTTTTTAAACTTTAAGGGTTCAAGTCCCTTCATCCTTAATATATATATAGTACCTGTGGCTGAGTGGTTTAAAGCGGTGGGCTCATAATCCATTTTTTCGAAAGTTCAAATCTTTTCAGGTATATGAATTGATGCCTGAGCGGTCTATAGGAGCGGACTGTAACTCCGTCGATTATTAAATCTTCATCAGTTCAAATCTGATTCAATTCATTTTTAATTAAATGGAGAGGTGACTGAGTGGTTTAAAGTATCAAATTGCTAATTTGACATATATATTTATATATATACAAGGGTTCAAATCCCTTTCTCTCCTTTATTTTTTTTAATAAAAAAAAGGAAATATAGTTTTAATTTGGATAAAATAACACCCTGTCGCGGTGAAGAAGCGGGTTCGAATCCCGTTATTTCCGTATAAAAAATATATAAATTAATATGGGTTGTCTGGGAATTGAACCCAGAACCTTTCGGTTAAAAGCCGAGTACTCTACCATTAAGCTAACAACCCTATAATAATATTATTATTAGCCCTTATCGTCTAGTGGTCTAGGACATCTTTTTTTCAGGAAGAAAACGAGGATTCAAATTCCTTTAAGGGTAAAAAATATTTTATTTTTTACGGAATATGGTGTAGTCAGGTAACGCTTCTGTTTTGGGAACAGAAAATCATAGGTTCAAATCCTATTATTCCGAAATTTAATATAATTTTTATATATTAAAATAATTAATATATATGAATTTTAATAAATTAAATCTTATATTTCCATTAAAATTATTTAATAATGAATATATTTTTTTAAAAAAGAAATATATTATTATAAAATATATATATTTAAAAAATAATGATATTTCTTTTATTACTTCAATTAAATATATTAGTAATATTTATTATACAATAATAAAATTATTTCATAAAATTAAAAAAAGTAATACTATAAATAGAAATAATATATCTAAATCAACAAAGAAACCTTGGCAACAAAAAGGATTAGGGAAAGCACGTTCTGGTTCATTTAAATCTCCTTTATGAAGAGGAGGTAGTGTACTTTTTGGTCCTAAAAGTAGAATAATTCATATTACTTTACAAATTAAAAAAAAAAAATTAAATTTTTTTTATTTACTTTTAAATAAAAGAACTTATATTTCTTTTATAGTTATGTTACCTATAATATATTCTTTTAATAATATTAAAAAATATTTAAATCAACAAAAAAGAATTAAAGGTTTATTTTCTAATAAATCAATTTATATATTACTTAATAATATAAATATAAAAAAAGAATATTTTTTTATATCTATAAATTCATTAAATATTTTTTCTTTTTTAAAATCTAATTATATAATATTTTTAATTTAGTAAAAAATGTATACGTATTGTAAACGAAATAAATATTTTTCTAAAAATTCTTTTGGAAAGAATAATAAAGGACATATTACTATTAGAAGTAGACAAGGATTATATATTAAAACTACTCAATTAAAAAATACAAATTATAATTATATTTTTAAAAAAAATATACAAAATTTTATTAATTTTAATAAAAAACTAATAAAATTACAAATTATTAAAAAAATAATAGATAGTAAATTACAAAAATATATTTATAAAGTAATATGTTTAAATAGTTTTTTAAAATTTCAATATAAATATCTTCCTATTACTAAAAATACAAAAGAAGGAGATATTATTTATTTAGGAGAAACTAAACAATTAAAAATAGGTAATATTTTACCTATAAAAAATATACCTTGTGGTAATTGAATACATAATATAGAACATATACCTACAAAAGGTGCAGTTTTTGTTAAAAATTCTAAAATTAGTGCTTTTTTAATTTATAAAGGAAAGAAATATGTAACAATTAAATTACCGTCAGGAGAAATTAGATTATTAAATAATAATGTTTTTTGTATTTTAGGAGAACTTAATGTTTCTTTACTTATTATAAAAAAAAATAAAGCAGGAATTAATAGATTTTTAGGAAAACGACCAAAAGTTCGTGGTGTTGCTATGAATGCTTGTGATCATCCTCATGGAGGAGGAGAAGGAAAAAATTCTATAGGACGTTCATCAGTATATTCACCTTGAGGAGTTATTTTAAAAGGTAATATAACTAGAAAAAATAAAAAATATAGTACAAAATTAATATTAAAACATAAAAAAAAAAATGGTTAAATTATATTATAAAAATATATATCTTTCAAAAGATATGTTACGTTTATCTAAATTACATAGTAAACATTTTAAAACTAATAATAATTCAACTTTAATTTTACCTTTATTTTTATGAAAAATAATAGAAATTTATAATGGTAAAAAATATATTCCTATAAATATTAATAAAAAAAAAATAGGATTTATTTTAAAAGATTTTATATTTCAAAAAAAAAATAAATCTTCTTTTTCAGAATTTAATATTAAAATAAATAATTAATTATTTATAAATAACTATGGGACAAAAAGTCAATTCTTTAATTTTTCGTTCTAAAAATTTTCCGTATTATATTAATGTATGAAATAATTTTAATTTAACTTATAATAATATAAAATTTTTTTTAAATTTACAAAAATTTATTAAAAATCAAAAACAATTAAATATTTTATATATACAAAATAAATATTGTTATACTAATTATTATATTTATAATATAATATTATTTTCTAAAGAAATATATTTTAAAAATAAACAATATCTTAATTCATATTTTTTAAAATTTTTAAAGAAAAATTTTTTAAAAAAAATTAAATTTAATTTTGTAATATTAAAACATCCTTTATTATCTACTCATTTTATATTAAAATATTTATATAATAAAATAATATTTACAAAAAATTCTTTAAGAAAAATTATTCCACAACTTATATTATTAATTAATAAAAAATATAAAATTAAAGGATTTAAATGTATAATATCAGGAAGAATAAATGGAGCTCAAATGGCAAAATTAGAAACATTTAAATTTAATGAAAGTTCTTTACAAAATAAAATATTAAATATAAAATATAATTTTATTAGTGTTCCTACTAAATATGGACTTTTAGGTATTAAAATATGATTATTTTTAAATTAAAATTAAATGAAAAAATTTAAATTTACTAAAAATATAAAATTTAAAGGAATAAATTTTAATAAATGTATTTATGGAACATGAGCTATACAAACTACTACATATGGAATATTATCAGTTAAACATATTAATATTATAAAACAATATTTACAAAAAAATATGAAAAAATTTAAACAATTTAAATTTAATATTACTTTAAATAGAATAAGTACTAAAAAACCTTTAGATACTAGAATGGGAGGGGGAAAAAGTTCAATAATTGAACAACAATATTTCTTAAAACCAGGATCTATTTTTTTAGAATTTTATAATATTCCGGAAAATATAATTTTTTCTATTTTTAAAATAATTACTAATAAAATACCTATAAAAATAAAACTTATTAATATAAATTAATGAAAACACAATTAGGATTTATTTTAAAAACTAATAAATATTATGCTACTTTAATAATTCCTTTTCATTATACTCATTTTAAATATCAAAAAATACAAATAAAAATAAAAAAATATTATATATTAAATTATAGACAAGAATATAATAAAGGAGATATTATTATTTTTAATCCAATAACAAATAAAATATCTATATATTATAAAATATAAAATTTTATGACTCAAATAAATACTTATTTTAATATTGCAGATAATAGCGGTGTAAAAAAAATATTATGTATACAAAATTTAACTAGAAAAACTAAAAAAATAAATTTAGGAGATTTAGTTGTAGGAGTAATTAAAAAAATTAATTCTTCAAGTAAATTAATTTATTCAACTATAGTATATGGAATTGTTATTAGAATAAAGAAAAATATAAAATTATATAATAAATATAATATTTCTTTTAATGACAATGCTGTAGTATTAATTGATAAAAATTTAAATCCTATTGGATCTCGTATATTTGGGACTATTCCTAAATTTTTAAAAAAAAAAAATTATTTAAAATTACATTCATTAACAGTAGATTTAATATAAAAATATGAAAAATACTAAAAATAGTTTAAATATTTTAATAAATAGTATAAAAATAAAAAAAAAATATATAATTATTCCTTATACAAAATTAATATATTTAATTTTTTCATTATTAAAAAATTATTGTATTAAATCTATATATAAATTAGAAAATTGAATTTTAATATATATTACTTATAATAATAAAAAAAATTTAAAAATTAAAATTTGTAATTTAAAAAATAAAAAAAATAATTTTACATATTTACAATTACAAAAAATAAAACAAAAAAATAAAGATGGAATTATTTTTACTTCGAAAGGTATTTATCTTTTATCAGAAGCACTTAAATTAAAACAAGGAGGTACTTTATTTTGTTTAATATATTATTCTAATTAATAAATAAAAAATGAAAAAAATAAATAAACAATTAATTAATTCATATAATTTATTTTTATTTTTATCAATTTTAGATTTAAAAACACAAATAACATATTTAAATATAGTATATAATACAACATATCAAACAGTAATATTATCTAATAAATTATTAAATTTTCCTTCTTTTTTAAATTTATATTTATTTTCAAAAAGAAAAAATATTATTAATACATATTATAATAATATAAAAAATAAAATATTATTTTTTTATATTAAATATCAATTATCTATAGAATTTATTGGAATAGGATATAAATTTTTATTAAAAAATAAATTTTTATATTTTATTTTAGGTTATAGTCATTTAATAAAAATTAAACTTCCAAATAGTTGTAATGTTACTATAGATAATATTAATAAAGTATTAATTTTAATACATTCAAATAAATATATATTAGGTAATATATTTTATATTATTAAATCTTGTCATAAATTAAATATATATAAAGGAAAAGGAATAAAAAATATTTTTGATCAATTAAAATTAAAATTAGGTAAAACAAAAAATATAAAAAAATAATAAATGATTTTTTTAAATAAAATAAATAAAAATATATTTTCTAAAAAAAATAATTTATTATATTCTATAAAATTATTTAATGATTTTATTTTCTTTTCTTTTTTAATTAAAGAATACATAAAAGTACATAATATATATTCAATATATTTACTTAAAAACTCTATTTATTTATTAAATATGCTTGCAATAAAATATATAATATATATTATGTATAATAATATTTTTTATATAAATAATAATATTTATTATAAAATTTATACTTTAGAATTATTTTATTGAAAAAATAGAAATTTTATAAATTATAATAAATATCTATATAATATAGAACAAAAAATATTATTAATTAAAAAAGTATCTAAAACTAGAGCAAAAGGAAGAATAAAAAAATATAAAATTATAGTATTAATAGGTAATAAAACTGGATGATTTGGTATAGGATTTAGTAAAGATTATTACTTACAAGATGCTATTGCTAAGGCACGTTTACATGCATTTAAAAATATTTATTATATTCCATTATTTTATTCTAAATTATTAAAAAATAATATTTATATAGAAAAAAAATTTAAAAAATTATATTTATTTTCTTCTAATTATAAAATTAAAGTATCTTCACACTATGTTATTAGATTATTATTTTATTTTATTGGAATAAATAATATTAGTTCTAAAATTATTGGTATAAATAATATATATAATATATTATCTTTAATTTTAAATATATAATATTATGAAAGTAAAATTATCTATAAAACGTTTATGTAAATATTGTATATTAATTATAAGACATAAAAAAAAATATATTTATTGTTCTAAAATTTCTAAACATAAACAAAGACAAAAATAAAAAAATTAATATTATATTATAATGAATATAAAACAACAAAAAATAAATAAATCAAATATATTTACTTTTTATATAAAAAGTACAGGACATAATACTTTTATTTCTATTTTTAAAGAAACAATTTTAATAATAAATAATAAAATTAAACCTACTCAACAATTATTAAAAGTTTTTTCTTGTGGTTCTTTTGGTTTTAAAAATAGAAAAAAAGAAACTCCTTTTGCATGTAGTATTTTAGCTAATAAAAGTTCTTTATATGCATTACAAAATGGAGCTAATTATATACATATAATTTTTAAAGGAATAAGTATTTTTAAAAAAATTATATTAAATACTATTATTAAAACTACATATAAAAAAATAAATTTACAAATATTATCTATAACAGATATAACACAATATCCTCATAATGGATGTAGAGTTAAAAAAATAAAAAAACGTTAAATTATAAATATACTAAATTATATATAAATGTTAACTTTAAATCAATTAATAAAAAGAAAATTACGAAAAAAAAAAAATAAGTTTAAAAAATCAATTTTAAAAGAACACCCGCAAAGAAAAGGAATTTGTTTAAAAGTATTTACTAAATCACCTAAAAAACCTAATTCTGCTTTACGAAAAGTAGCAAAAATTAGATTATCTAATTCTAAAGAAATAATAGCATATATACCAGGAGAAGGATATGCAGTACAAGAACATAATTATGTTCTTATTAGAGGAGGAAAAGTACAAGATTTACCTGGTATTAGATATAAAATTATTAGAGGTGCTTTAAATGTTTGTGGTGTTAAAAATAGAAAAAGTAGCAGATCAAAATATGGTACTAAAAAATAATTAAAATATAATTATAATTTAATTTTTATAATGTATTCTTTAAATTCTCTAATTTATTTTTTATTAATAAAAAAACTTATTAAATCGGGAAAACAATATAAATCTATTAAAATAAAAAAAAATTTATTATTATTAACTAATAATAATATTTTATTATATGCTATATTAAAATTAATAGTACCTATTACTTTTAAAATTAAAAAAATAGGACATATTAAATATCAAATTCCTATTTTAACACATTATTATAAATCAATTAATTTAGCATTAGTATGACTTATAAAAGCAGCTAAAATAAAAAGTTTTAATAAAATGCCTTTTGTAAAAGCATTATATTTAGAATGTTATGATGTACTTAAAAAACAAGGATTAGCATATAATTATAAACAACAATATATTAAAAAAGCATTAATTAATCGAATTTTTATATATTTAATAAAAAAATAAAATAAAATATTAATTAAAAAAAATATATTATGGCAAAAAAAATTTTTGAAAAAATTAAAACACATTTAAATATAGGAACTATTGGACATGTAGATCATGGAAAAACTACATTAACTGCAGCTATTACTTCTTATTTATCTAAAATAAATAATACAAAAGCAAAAAGTTATTCAGATATTGATTCTGCCCCAGAAGAAAAAGCTAGAGGAATTACAATTAATACTTCTCATATAGAATATGAAACTTCTATTCGTCATTATGCACATATTGATTGCCCAGGACATGCAGATTATATAAAAAATATGATTACAGGAGCAGCACAAATGGATGGAGCTATTTTAGTTGTTTCTGCTACTGATGGACCTATGCCTCAAACTCGTGAGCATTTATTACTAGCAAAACAAGTAGGAGTACCTAATATAATTGTTTTTTTAAATAAAGTAGATATGGTAGATGATAATGAATTATTAGAATTAGTAGAATTAGAAATAAGAGAATTATTAGATATTTATGAATTTAATGGTGATTCTGTTACTATTATAAAAGGATCTGCATTAAAAGCTTTAGAAGCTATTGAAAAAAATAATTTACAAAATAAATGGGTAAATAATTTAAAAGAATTAATAGAAGCATTAGATATTTCAATTCCTGAACCTAAAAGAGATATTAATAAACCATTTTTATTATCTATAGAAGATATTTTTTCAATTACAGGACGTGGTACTGTAGTTACAGGTAAAATTGAAAGAGGAAAAATTAAACTTAATGATATTGTTAATATTTTAGGATTTAATTCATTAAAAACAGCTACTGTAATTGGAATAGAAATGTTTCAAAAAACATTAAATATAGCAGAAGCAGGAGATAATGTAGGAATATTATTAAGAGGTATTCAAAAAAATGATGTAAGACGTGGAATGGTATTAGCTGAACCTTTAAGTATTTTAACATATTCTAAATTTGAAGCAGAAATATATATTCTTTCTGCTTCAGAAGGTGGAAGAAAAAAACCATTTTTTGAAGGATATAAACCTCAATTTTATTTTTATACTACAGATGTTACGGGAACAATTGAATTTATAGGAAATCCTGAAAAACCAGAAATGATATTACCTGGAGATAAAGTTAAATTATTAGTAACTTTAATGTATTCAATTGCATTAGAAAAAGGAATGAGATTTGCTATAAGAGAAGGTGGAAAAACTATAGGAGCTGGAATTATTACTAATTTAATTAAAAAATAATAAAAATGATAAATAAGTTAAAAAAAAAACAACAAAAACGTTTATTTATTTTATATAAAAATTTATATAAACATATAAAAATATTAAATAAATCAAAATTATATTTATATATACTTAATTATTTATTAATTAATTAAATTTATTATGTTGAGAACCAGATTTGAACTGGTGACTCAAGGATCTTCAGTCCTTTGCTCTACCTACTGAGCTATCTCAACTATATATATATTTATATATAAAGAGTAGCCAAGTGGTACGGCAACGGATTTTGATTTCGTTATACATAGGTTCGATTCCTATCTCTTTAAAAATTACGTTTTTAGTTTAATGGTAAAATAAGGGTCTCCAAAACCTGAGATGAAAGTTCAACTCTTTCAAAACGTGATTATTTAATTTTAAATTAAAATTTTATTTAAAAAATAAATATTATGAAAAAAAAATTAATTAAAATTAAATTAAATTTAGAAGCTGGAAAAGCTAATCCAAATCCTCCAATAGGACCTATATTAGGACAATATGGTATAAATATTAATTTATTTTGTAAAGAATATAATAATAAAACACAAAAATATATAGGATTAAAAATTCCAGTAATTATTATATTTTATGATACTAAAAAAATAATTTTAAATTTAAAAACTCCTTCTTTATCTTATTTAATTTTATTTTTTTCAAGAAATAATTTTATTAGTATTAATAATATTAAAAAAATATTAAGTATAAAAAAAAAAGAATTTTACCCTATTTCTACTAAAAAATATTTATATATGATAAAGGGAACATTAAAATCTATGAATATTAATATATTATAAAAAAATGAAAAAAAATATTTTTTTTGAATTTTTACCAAAATTATTTAAATTAAAACTTATTAATAAATTTAATAATTTATCTTTAAAAAAAAATAAAAAAATTTCTAAAAAACAATATAAGTATTTTATTTCATTAACAAAACAATATCGTTATTTAGGTATATTTTCTTTTAAAACTATTAAATTTGTTAAAATTAAATAAATATTAAAAATATGATTTTAATAAGAAAAAAAATTTTATATAATAAATTTATAAAACAAAAATATATTTATAGTATATATACATATAATAGAATTTTATATAGAAAAT
>NW_013549418.1:0-11179 GCF_000499425.1 Eimeria acervulina | reverse complement strand
CGTGCCGCATCGCCACTCCTACCCAAACTGCCAACGCAAACACAATCCAACCTGTCTGCAGACCGCCGTCCCAATGCCTACCAACCACAGGGCTGCTGGCAACCAAGTGCAGAAAGAGCAAGTGCAGAATCCCTAAATATCTTCAGCGCAGTACTAGGGGCCGCCAAACATCGATACAGCCACTGGGTTTGCAGCGCACCCGCTCCTGAAACCAAGCAATGCGCAAGCGTCATTTACTAGGTAAATACGCAGAAAAAAGGCGGCATGATTTCGTGCCCCGGCCACTATCTGCATCGGCCGACCAAACAGTGCTTCTCATAAGGAGGAATACTCTGTCACAAATTGCTGTCGACACCCGTGCGTGCGTGCAAGAAAAACTCTTTGCGGCCGAGGGGCCAGTCCCAGTGCTTTTGCAGCGCTTCCAACAGGCTTGCTGGCAACTAAGAACCACTTGCTGAATTCAAATGATGCACAACAGAGACATCGACGGATAGAAGCGCGGGCAGAATGAAAATCGTAATTTACAATATCCACGAAGACTGTACCATAAACTAGTAGGCGCAACTGTAGCTCCTGGCCGTTTCACCCCCATGGTCGCTGTCCTGAAAAAGCGCGTGGTCTTCACTAACACTCAAGCTTTGTCCGGCTCAAAAGCTTCAGCGGATTTGCCGATCCACATGTAATTACTGCAGGGATTCTGGAAGCGCAACAAATATGCAGAAACTATCTGTGGGATGTGCTGGGGGTTTGCGCGCAGCCGAGGGCCACATCCACAACTTTTGTGGCGCTTTAGTGTTCATTTATAAATACTGTACCGGTTCTTATAGAGTTTGAAACTGCCCGAACGCAGCGCCTCTCCCCTATCTCCTAGTGGATGACGGTGCTACGTTGATTCTGTCAATACCAGTGCGCCATCCTTTAAACAAGTGGAAAAGTCATATTGGGCCAAACAGCTTGCGTACGGCCGCTAGAGCATTTTCCAAACATTTGTGGATCCCAGCAGGTACAGCTTTTTACATCTCATAATTAACTGAGCTCTTGAGAACATCTACACTGGTTTGCGCCAGAATAACACATTATTACATTCCCTCTGCTTTTGGTAATCTGAAGATTGACCGTACTGCCTGGTTCATGGCACTCCGCAGCACTGAGAATCTACGCATTCCTCTTCTCCCCCATCATCTTGACCATCATTTAATTACGCTGTCAGAATTCGAGCGCGATTGTAAATGATCAGTACTAGCAAGCCGCATAGTGCCACGTTTTCCACAGTGCTGGCAGGATTGAATACTCTGCTCAGCAGTGGCCAGCATTTCAAGCCATATAGGCGCTGCTCTTCGGGGTATACTATGCATGGAATGCACGTTCTGGTGGCGTACCGCCAAAGTTCAAGTTAGGTCCTTAACCGTCACGTCCGTCTTTTTCCTCCAAGTATTTAACAGCCTATCGACACCAACTGCAGAGTCCAGAGGATAGCACCACTATTGGCCGCGTCTGGCAGTAACGTCTGCGTCGTAGTCAACCACAGCTTCTACGATCGCACCCTTACCATTTTGAGCAGTCAGCAATAGCCAAAGGGCAGCCGGTACTATCCAAGCCTGTCTCCAGTGGGACGTTAATCGGCGTGCCATGCATATTGCGCAAACAGCCTGACTCGAAGAACTCCGCGTGCCCAGACGCTATGGACATCCCTTCGTCACGCTAACCTGCAGTCATCTCCTACCCCAATCACCACAGCCACTCACGAACAACAACTCTTTAACAAATATGAATCGTGACGGTTCATCAGCATGTCGGCAATTTGATTGCCTGGCCAACTCACCTCACTAGCAAGCTGTTGAATAAACACTCTATAGTTTCAACAGTTGATTTCACTCGAGTGTCGACCGTACTGCGGAAAACGTCGATAACTCCTCTGCCTAGGGTTGCCCTGCATCCACGTTTAATATATAACGTATTTCATTTTCTTGAGAGGCAGCATGCAGTTTCTAGTTTGCGCACAACACACCTGTTCTTGCCCAAACTCTAGAACTCGAGCGTACTGCCTGTTGCAGAACGCAGTCGCTCAGTTGTACCGACATCCTGTTCCCTTTTTTGTGAGCAAATCCACAAGTTATGGTCAGTTTAAATGCAAGCAACGAACACAGTCCACAGAAGAATAGTCGCAATACTGTAAAGTGGACGGAATGGGAAACTTCTCACCACTCTATGGGAGAACTTTCATTCCAAGGCGCCCCCAATTCTCGGCATGCCTATTGAGAGCCCACCTTGTTAGCCTTCAAGTTGTGTGTTGGTCGTTCTTACCGCCTGACACGAAGAACGCCAAACACCACGGTGGTCGGCTGTTTATCGTGTCTCTGTGCACTTCGGTGAGCTAGCAGTAGACCTAATTGCCTCACACGCAAACAAACTCTTTCGAAGCCCCGCCGTTTGCCCCCTAATATTTGCGACAACAATGCAGGCCTGCAGACCCTTAGATTACTCTGCGGGTTAGTCCAGGCGTTCATTGTTTGAGCGCTCAGCCTACTACCTGACGTACGGAGATTCAATACTCTTATTTTGTGCGCATTACACTCAGTTGTCAGTCGCAGATATGAATCCCAAAACCGATTCAAGCTCTATATAAGCCCAGACGTCCTTTGGTGTTACGCAAACGCATGACAAAGCTATGTCTGCGATTTGTCGAAACAATTCTATCTACTCACAACCATCCCCAGGAGACAGTGCCAAGATGCACTCCAACGCTCACATGCACAGGCAGAAAAGCAAGTTAACTGTATCTCGCACCGAAGCCGCTGCAGAGATAAACAATCTTTAGGCTGCACTTACCGCCTATTGCATGGCACTCCATCATTAGCAAACACTATCACTTCCTCTGTGAGCCGCACTCCTCTAAGCAAAAACCAATATGCAGAAGACACTATGCTGCTTTCTAGATGGCAATTGTAACGTACAGGATGCCTCGAACTAGCCCTAGGGCTTTCATAAGGCACTAGAACGGACTGTAACTAACGACGGTGGCTCTCAACTAGCGTGCGCGAGTCTTAAACTGCACAGGTGTTTCAAAGCTACAAACCACGTCCACCATGTACACAGCGAGCGCAGTGAATGACGTGTGTGGCATACTTGCTTTGAAATGATTTCTTCACTCGCCTAGGCCATCATTGGCATCTCTGTGGACTAGGCTCACCCAATTGCAAAGCGATCACCGCTCGTTCAAGGTGTGGCTACCACTCCCTTTGCAATGCTATAACCGCTTCCCCATTTCAACATTGAGCTTTATGACACTTAATGCTCTGGTTCCCTTCCAATCCTGCTCGTCTGGCGGATCCGGAGTTCAGCCGCACCCTTTAACACATGGCAATCGCACCCTACCCTGCACCTCCGCGCAATATTACACACTTCCTGTGTACAGACAAACACAGTTCATTTCCAAACAAGAACAGTTTTGGTGGGCGGTGCAGCCCTACCTTCGTGACACATCACGGCCCCACCCTCTATTCCGACAGAGCCCTAAAATACAAAAGCACTGCTATAAAAAGCCAACAAATATCTCCACATCAATCACTTCTGATCAGCATGCAGTAGAGATTAATCGCACCATCTGATATATCCCACGTTCGAACTCACATGATGCAGGCAGGCAACTCGCATCCCAGCCGAACAGCAGCAGAGCGCTATCATTTTGCCCGGCATAGCGCAGAAAAACTGTACCACAAAATCGATAAGGCAAACTCCATAACAGAGTATGCAAGACAACACGAGAGCCTCCAGGGTTCTAGCTTAATCTCTACCTGCCAACAGCCGTACACTGTTGGCTAATATGTTCCATAAACCTTTCGTACTGCCTATTGCATACAATTCCAATGCTATCTGATAGGGCTGCTCTTCTTCGTCCTAATCCGTGCGCCACTTCTGCTTGATATGCACATGTTTACGGCCGGATCCGTTGTGGTACTGCCTCCCAAGTAATCTGCTGGAAGCAGTCCTCACTATCGCAAAAACTCTTCCAATCGACAACGTGTTCGGGCGGTGCAACCAGCTGGAGTATAAGCACGCGCAAAGTGTTCTTATACGCAAGCGCACTCTCTGATTAGCCAGCCTCCCACTACTCTGGCTTACCGTGCTCGCAACTTCTTACCCAGTCGGCACCCAAAACTTCTAAGGTTGCTAAGCTGGGGCAAAGTCCGTTACTCAACGGCGTGCCACTAGCTCCTTCAAAAAAAAGCAAGGCATTCGGATGCTGCCGTTAGCCAACTGCAGAACACCCAACCTTCCACCGTCCCTTGGCCTCGTACCCACTTCCTAAGTACTTCGTCAAAAGCGTACTCTCTAGTGCACGGCACTGGCAGGATTCACCCGTTAAACTTTAGACCTAGCTTGCAAACAGCACCATAATAACATCATTTATTTAAGGCACTGCTGCACATTTCAAGCATCCTTAGCATTCTCAGTGCTTTCAACGCTATAAGACTGCAGTACGCCTCGACTCTCGCCATATCGTTTTGCGTGTTCATAGAGTTCCACCTCCTGCCTGAAGACACGCTTACTGCCTGATGCATGTAACCTTCATAATAGCTAAAATCCCCGCCTGATTCGTGATCAAGGCCTCGGTTCTCAAACTGCAACAACTGAACACAAACGTAGCTGCAAGACAGCGAAAAGGAAACGTCTCCATCAAGCACATGATGAAACTTTCCTCTGAAGGAGCTGAGCTTCCTCTGAACACGGACGGCTTTATGCTTGTATTGAGCTGTTCATGTGCTTTCACCAGATATCTATATGTGCCGTACTTTCTGGCGCATTCAATGCCGTCGTGAGATGAAACGCCGGCCACTCACTTGCTTGCCATTCCATTGGGGCTAAAACTCAGTGCGACAGCTAAATGCAATAGTAGCTGCAACCTAATGGCACCAACAACTGCTTATGGGGAGCATGTACCACATGATCATGGTTAAAAATATACTGCCTCCACAATTTTTGTCTGCTAGAAATATTTCACGGTCTGAACGCTGGAGACACACCTGCACAGTAAAACAACTTAAAAACCGCGTACTTAAAAATACCTGAAACAATGATTGTGCATAGCTATCGAGAGACACGCTTACTTCCTGATGGGTGCCATTCCTGTGCGGCAACGATGTGTGGAACTCCCCTTCCGTTAGATCGTGAACGCGACTGCCAAAGAATAGCCCGCTTCATGTAGTTTGCCGCGTGCGCTTGAGTGTAGCTTTCAGAAAATTCTGCCTCTTCCTATACGCACACATCATTCTCTGCGTACGTCAGAAGAAGAAAGCACAGTGCCAGAGTTGTGTCTGACGCACCCGTTGTTAGCATGGACAAGATACTTGGCGTACTCGCTAATACATCACAAGCTTCCAGTGCCGTTGCCGCGTCGTGCACCTCAGCTTTTCACGCTCAGTACTGCTCCTTACGGTGGTCCCAAGGCAGACCGCACAAGGCACAATATGCAAAATGTATGCCGTGGTCTTTAGTCTTCAACAGCTTGACATATTCACCAGTCCCTACTGACGAAAGATTAAATTCCACTTGCAGTTGGTTCTTCCATACTCGGGCATACAATTTGAACGTACGTCCTAATGTGCAAGCCGCCCCCTCCTTTTCCTACAGCAACCATACTGCTTGAGCGAGTGCTATTAGTTGCCGGCATAATTTGGTGGCGGTGCCGACTTCTCTTAAAAGCCTGCCGCTGGTCCACTTCGATGCACAAGCAATGCAGTGTTTTTGAAAAAGTATCGCTACATTCTACTCCATTCTAAAATATGGAGCGCGCAAATAGGTAACATCAAAAGCAACCCACCCACTGATGCATTGCACTCTTACAGACCCTCGAGTTCCTCTCATTAACATTCGTTATCAAGACCAGCACAACAGGTTACCAATGAACTTGCCAAAAAGTGGCTGCTGTGGCAAAGGAGCGCTTCTGCACAGGCAGTAGTGGCAGCACTATCTCCAGCAACCTGCCATTCTCCCTCTCAAGTAAAAGGTATGTCAAGCGCCTCTGCCAATAAAGTGGGTGAGTGGGTGTCCAATAATGCATTGCCGGGGAGCGTACTCGCTAATGCACATCACTTTGCCTGCTTCACAATGCGCATGTACCTTAGCCCGCCAGAGGTGCATCCACGCTGCACCCCCCATTTACTTCCCATATTGCTGAATTCGTTGCAAATTGACAATACAGGCTAAGGCACGCTTTCCAGTTCTGGCAGCGCTGCCTCAGCCCGCTGCTAACTAGCTTCTCCACTGGAGTGACACAGAAATACAGAGCGGTGTCGAGTGCATGGTGGGTTGCTCTGAGTTGTGCCGCAACAGCAGTGATACTGTTCTTGTACACCCCGTACTGCCTGTAGCAAGAATGACTTAACCATTCATCCCACACCTGCATCTGACTAAGCAGGATCGCTTGCGCATTCTACACTTCCAAAACGTAGAGAAATAAACCTACAGAAAAAATGCCATGCTTGAAAAAATCGGATGAATTCGTTGAAAACTGTACATGCCTTACGTATTATCTAGGAGCTCAAAGGATCTCAACTGCTTTGGAGCTGCTCGTTTGCCCGGTCTCAAAGTCAATCTTACTTGCTGACGTATGAGGCCTCACCAACACCACCTGCACGTTAGATGATGATAGCTGCGTTGTACCTGAAAGGGCACGAAATCAATTGCTAAAATTGCTAAGTGGCACAGCCTCACCCAGTGTTGGTGTGTGTGCTTATCACACTGCCAATGCTGTTTTTGCTTCTTGCATGTACACAGCTGTCCAGGGGTAAGAGAGATCCCTGACCATTTAAGGGGCATCGCCCCACGTCCTTTGCCCATCGTTGCAGCGTCAGCTCACCTCCTAATTCATGGCAACCTGACTTTCCCGTACTTCATGACGTTTATCAAATTGTACAGCCCTGAAAGGTGAAAAACATGTTGCACGCGATAACCACGACCAGGCAGCTTGCCTACAAGGCACAGCAGCAAATAGGAAAAGGGCGGAGTGCCCCCGAATCATGCAGAAGATCCTCTGATACTGTCATATGCCTGCTGGAAGTTGCCAACAGGACGCCGCGTGCAAGCGGTCGAGCTGTTGCTTACTGGCTGTGTGACCAACTTTCTGATCGCCCGTATTCATGTCAACTTGTCACTTATGAGCCACTTAAAAACCACTTAAACACCCACCAAGGAAACGGTGATTATTATTCGTCTGCATAATGCTGCACTACCACTTCCTCTCTGGCGACATGGGCAGCCACTGACTGCACTATGCGTCGGCCGAAGGTTTTTTAGCAGTAAGCGTCCTTGTAACTTTATCGCTTAGCTATCAAGCCTACTATCTAATAAGCCGCATACCCAACGTCGTCATAGGGTATGTTAACTGCCGCCCCTCTTGATCCACGTCAAACAGCTCCCGCAGCATATGCTAGCAAGCAGTGCCTATATTGGTTACATGCCGGAGAAGTGCCACAACCCATTTTAAGCGCCAATCTACTTTGTGCTGGAAATGAGCACACATCTACTGTTCAACACACATAGGGAAAAGGTTTTGTGCTGTCTACTACCCTTGTCAGGCTCGCGTAGGTGGTTCAGAGGCCGGGGCATACTGGCTGCCAACCACCACGAATAGTCGCTTGAGTTCCGTTCTCTGATCAAAATTCCATGAAAACTACGTCACTTCTCGTTGGGGTGTACATGAGACGCAGCGTACTGCCTAACGCAGACAACCACAGGCCAGCACCGCATATTGCCATTATCAGTCACCCAGCAGCCCTTAGGTTGTTAAAAGTGCGTTGTAACTTCACAGGGCGAAGACTGTCTATACAGTAATTCTAAAGAAACGGGGCTTCTGCAGCTCGATGCAGCACTATTGCAGCTTGCAGCCTTCCGCTGACAGGAATGCAACAGCACGGGTAGTTACACCCGAACCGTTTTCAGTAAAATGTAAGAGCAGCATCCATGCAAATGCGCTAGATCTTACACGTACTCCCTGTTCAAGGGTGATCTCCTTTTGCCATACACCACGTCCCCTCCTTGGTGCAAACGGCCTGGTTCTGTTTCAAAGAAAAGATAGAATAAATGGCTCGCCCAAAATGTGCAGCACTAATTCTCCTACAGGCTCTCTCCTTCCCCTGCAAGATACCCGACAAACACTCATACCACAGATCAAAACCAAGTGTGAGATGACAGTGTTTTGAAGTGACCCGATATCAACCTTTGGATGTTCAGTCTAATGGCAGCGCGCACTAGCTAATGCAGCAAAATGCATTGGTGCATTTTTGCCACTTTGTATGCGCCTGCCTTGACGTAGCTGCCTGCACAGAATGTACGCCTAGCCAACTAACGACGTCCCTAAATATTCTGAAAAAGAGCTCGTTACCGCGCTGCCAGCCCCTGCTGTCGATTCCTCGTACGTTTCAGCACTTCGCTGCACCAACAATGCGATGCATAATATTTGCTTTCCTGATATCGTACGCACGTAAACGTATACTATACAGATAGCGTACTGCCTGGCGCAACATGACCACTTGGCGCATGAGACCAATTTAGCTACTAGAAGTAATTATTGTCCTGTAGAAACAAAAGCTGGGCCTAAATGCACAGGCGACTGTGAATCGATGTTAACGGAAGCCTCTGCCCGTGCTGGCAGTCCCCCGACATTGTCATGATTCCATCAACAGTCTCATTCCCTTTGGTTGATCGTGGAGCGCTGCCCATGTGGGCAGGCTGGATATCAAGCTTACCGCCTGGAACGTGACCCTCCAGTATTTGTAGGGTCCCCACATAGGTTCATCGCACACTTGTCCTTTTGTTCATTGTTATTGTCGTTAGGTGTATTATCTAGAGCCTAGTCGTACTTCCTGGTGAATACGGTTCGTCCCATTCCTCAACATGCTTGCCAAACGCAAAGATGCCAGCGATGCATACTCGAGAATTCAGTTCGGCTGTCATGGACCACCTTGACACAACAAAACAGTCCCAGTAGCTTGAAGGCACATGCAGTGTAAAGCGGTTTTAACACCGGTAATCTGCTCCTAGTAATCTCTGCATCATATATTTTTAAACATGCCTCATGAGGGTATCTGTCATGAGACCACGCGCACTGCCTGATGAATACAAATACAGTCTCATCACTGTGTGGCGAAATGCAGCGCGCTATTCCATGCAAAAGTGTGTGGTAATAGTCAGTGCGCATCCCCTATTAAACACGCGTATACATCTGCCGCTTGGTTTGCTAAATTTCCATCGGCAGCACTGAATCATCCCATCCCTTACGTGAACAAACACTTGCGAAAAACAAAACATGCTCGTCGCATATATTCGCCACCCAACTTCACTGGGCCCACGGACCGCTCCCATGCGACGCAAAAATAGAACAACTACAGAATACAGTCACTGCAACAACCCCAATTGGATGTCGAGCGGAAAGGAACGTGCTCACCTCATCGCCTTATACAAATAAGTCACAGCATGCCCCGTATGTAGTTATGTAATCTGGGGAAGGATCGGATGTATTAAATCGGAAGCGGTTCCCAGACGTTTCTGCACCTTGCTATGCATTCAGAAACGTAGTAGTTTAGAGAAGTATGTGATTGGAAGTGCGTAGCGCACTAAGTCTTACACAAACTGTCCAAAGCATTGACGTGTCTTAAAGGTGTACCAGCATTTTTAGTGCTCCACCACACAGCCGTTTCAGGAACCATCCAACGCAGCCGCACGATGACAGCCAAGAGTGTATTTCGCCATTCACCCGAAAGACGATACTCACACAGAGAGTACGATTCGAACGTACTGCCTGAAGCATGCCATTCTGGTAAAGGCAGCGAAGATTGGCCGCACAGGACGTCCCACGAATATGCCGAAGCGTTTCTCCCACATCCTAACTCTTCTGCGCCTTAACTCACAAAGCACTCCACTTTTAGGGGTGTTGGAGGAAGTTGAAAAACTTTCTTCAGCGTGCGTTAGCCATTACGCTTCTTACTGACTGTTTTAGCGTAAGTGATACTCTCTAGGATGCAAGCGATGGCATGGTGCATGGGCCACACGCTTGCACCCAACACTCCATTCGCTCCCTGGAAAGTGAGTTAATGGCAACAGCACACGGCAATACAAACCCGAGATGGAATGTGTAGCGCCACGCTTCCGGCGTATAGCAGCAATGCGCCACCTCGTAGTTCGCATTCTAGCTTCCTCCTGGGTAGCTCAAAAATATTCTAGTGTCCAGGAGCTCGTACAGCATGCTACGTCCATCTCCATCATTAGCATGTAAAACAGGCGTACTTGCTGATGCGCGACACTACCCAATCTGCAGACTGTGCAGACGCTCGTCTTATTTGGCATCAACAAAAGACCTCTCTACGCAAGACGCGGGCAGGCAGCATCAAGTGGAAAGCCATCCAAACTCGTCCAGTGGAGTGCCGCAACCAAGCAGCTGGCTAGCAACTGGAAAGAAGAAGAAAGTGTCACAGCCTTGCCGCGCCGTCCTTGTTATGGCTTAGGCTCTAGCCTGCCGATGCACACACTTCCGTACACGTCTCCATGTGGCGGTCACGCTTACCGCCTGATTGGTGACGCTTCAATACAGTAAGTATATGCTCACAGATAATTCTCCGTTGTGTTCATGCGGCACACACTGCACTCCTTAGAGAACCACACAAAGCGCACACAATGCATGTGCCATCAACGAGCCTGGGGGAAAGAGCCACTGCGGCTTCCCAGTGCTGTGCCCTAGATAAGCGCCAAGGCGAAATCACAATCCGACACATCAAGCGCCATACAATGAATCTGACGGTGTTTGGGAACCTCTTGCAATAGGAAGCTTCGTGTGCCGCTGCCACATTCGAAGCATGCTCACTGCCTGAATTCCAGCGTTCCTACAGTGCCCCAATGCGCTCGCGATCATTTTCCTCACTTACGTTAGTGTCAAACAAGCACTAAGAAACGAGGACAGTCAGCATTCGATGGGCTAGAAGAAGTTCGCGCAAATTTTCAATGTGCTGCAACTAGTTCTTGCACCCGTGCAACACTGACGACCTACTCATGGGATAGACCTGCACCTAACCATGAAGGAGAAAAGAAACATACCGCCTTTTTCATGAAACGCATGGGCATTTCACTTCAACTGCCTGCTTTTAATCCGTCAGCCACGCATCCCCTACGCCGAATCAGTAGTCTC
>NW_013549419.1:7500-10258 GCF_000499425.1 Eimeria acervulina | reverse complement strand
AATGAGGGCCCCATACAGGGGCCCCTAATGAGGGCCCCATACAGGGGCCCCTAATGAGGGCCCCCTACAGGGGCCCCCTGTGTGGGGCCTCTAATAAGGGTCCCCTTCGGGGGCCCTCTAATGAGGGCCCCCTCTATGGGCCCCCTAAGTGGGGGGCCTCTGATGGGGGCCCCTCTGAATGAATGGTGTCCCTGGGGGTCTTCTTTAGGGGGCCCCTCTTAAGGGGGCCGCCTAAAGAGGTAATATATCCTTTTTAGGGGGCCCCCTAAACAGGGGCCCCCCTAAAGAGGTTACCCTTTAGGGGCCGTCCCCTTTAGGGGCCCTTGATGGGGGGGCCCCCCTTTAGGGGCCCCCCGATGGGGGCCCTCCTTAGGGCGCTCCTGGTGGGGCCCTTCTTTAAGGGGGCCCCCTATGGGGCCCCCCTTAAAGGGGGCCCCTACCTATCAGGGGTTCCACTTGGTTTCTAAGTCATCATTGGGGCCTCCGTTTAGTTGGGGGCCCTAGCTTTTGATAGGGGCCCCTAGTAGGGGGCCTCCCATAGTAAAGGGCCCCCAATAAGAATAGGGGGCCCCTATGAAGATGAGGCTCCTGAATAGAATAGGACCCTCCTTCTCCTCTCTAAAGAAGGGCTGGGGAGAGGGGGGCCCGTCAAGGGGGCCCCCACTTACACTTCCCTTGGTTGATACCCCATAGGGGGGCCCCCTGTGCTGTGGGGGGCCTGAGGGGGGCCCCCCACCAGCTGGGGGGCCCCCCTGGCAGGGGGCCCCCCTGTGGGGCCCCCTGTTTTTTTGAGTTGTGTTCGTGTGGGGTTGACTGCAAGGGTTTTTTGTTTATTAATCTTCTCCTCATCCATTTGATGCTTTCTCATGTGCAGCAGCAACAGCAACAGCAACAGCAGTGTTGCTGCAGCAGCAGCAACGGAAGTAGCTGCAGCAGCAACAGAAGTAGCAGTAACAGCAACATAAGTAGCAGCAGCAGCAACGGCAACAGAAGTAGCAGCAGCAACAGCAACACAGTAGCAGTAACCAACAAAAGCAGCAGCAGCAACAATAGTAACAGCGACAGCAACAGAAGTAGCAGCAGCAGCAAAAAAAGTAGCAGCAGCAACAATAGCAACAGAAGTAGCAGCAGCAACAGAAACAGATGTAGCAGCAGCAGCAACAACATGAGTAGCGGCAGCAGCAACAACAGTAGCAACAACAGCAACAGTAGTAGCTGGAGCAGCAACAGAAGTAGCAACAGCAGCAACAGAAGTAGCAGCAACAGCAACGAAAGTAGCAGCAGCAGCAATAGAGATAGCAGCAGCATCAGTACTAGCAGCAGCAGCAACAGAAGTAGCTGCAGCACCAAAGAGGAGGAGGTGGAGAGAACCAGCAGCAGCAAGAGAAGCAGCATCAGGTACAGCAGCATCAGATGCAGCAGCAGCAAATGCAGCAGCTCTTGCTGCGGCTGCAGCAGTTCTTCCGCTGCAGCAGATTCAGCAGCAGCAGCAGCAGCAACAACAGCAGCAACAGCAAGACAACACCTGCTGCTTTGCATGCTCTTCTCTAGGGGTTCTTATTCAAATCAAAAGCGCAGCAGCTGCTGCTGTAGCAGCAGCTGCTGCTACTGCTGCTGCTGTTGTTGCTGCTGCTGCTGCCAGTCTCCACTAACAGCGCTGCGTTGAAGCTGCAGCAGCAGCAGAATCTGCTGCACCTGCTGCTGTACCTCCCCCTCTGCCGCTGCATCCACGACAGCAGCACAAGCAACAGCCGCAGCAGCAACATCTGGTGAGCATACAGCTGCAGCAGCAAGAGCCGGTGAGCTAACAGCTGCAGCAGCATGTGCTGCAGCAGCAACAGCTGCAACAGCAAAAGCTACAGCAGCAAAAGCTGCAGCAGCCAAAGCTGCAGCAACAACAGCTGCATTAGCAAAAGTTACAGCAGCAAGAGCTGCAGCAGCAAAAGCTGCAGTAGCAACAGTTGCAGCAGCAAAAGCTGCAGCAGGAACAGATTCATAAGCTGCAGCGTCTGTAGCCGCAACAGCTGCTGCAGCATCTGTAGGCGCAACCACATGCTGCAGCGTCTACAGCAGCAACAGCAGCAAACGCTGCAGCAGCAGCAAATAGCTAAGGAGGAGCGACATATGCCGCAGCTGCACTTGCTGCTGATGCGTGGGGCGAAACCCCAGTAGCTGCTAACAGAAAGCGTTGCTGCTGCTGCTGCTGTCGCAGCAGCAGCAGCAGCATTTGCTGCATCTGGTTATGCGTTACTGTTTCTTTTTGTTAAAGTTTTTTGTATTTGTTTGCTTCGGCATAGGGTCCTCAACTTTGCTGCCCTTAACTACTCCTTCCTGCTGCTGCTTTTGCTGCTGCTGCTGCTTCTGCTGCTGCCTTTGCTGCTGCTGCTGCTGCTGCGGCTGTCGTTGCTGCTGCTGCTGTTGGTGTTCTTGCCTTTGTTGGAGTTGATGGGGCTGCTGTTGCATGATTGGTTGTTTGTTCTGCTGCTGCTGTTGCTGTTGCTGCTGCTGCTGCTGCTGCTGCTGCAGCTGCTGCTGCTGCTGCTCCTGCTGCAGTTTGTTTCTTTGTTTCTGAGTTTCTCCGAGTCTATGCAGCAAAACTGTATCTCTTAAGATGGTCTCACCCCAGTGCGGCTCTATATTATTTGCTTCTTCTTTAATATACTGCAGCTCTTTACTAAGATCTTCTTGTGCTGCAGCAAAGCTGCACCAGGCCTGCTGCTGCAGCAAACCATGCCTATACAGTCTGTACTTCGCATTG
>NW_013549419.1:0-2500 GCF_000499425.1 Eimeria acervulina | reverse complement strand
TAAACATCAGCTTTTATTTATACTCTGGGATATACCTTAACAATCAAACAACTCTAAACTCTAAACCCTAAACCCTAAACCCTAAACCCTGCATTTCATCTCTAACTCGCAAGGACCTCTGTTGGCTGTCTTGCGAGACTCTAAACCCTAAAGGCTAGACTCAAAACCCTAAACCCTAAACCCTAAACCCTAAAGCCTAAGCTGAAGACTTTAAAGCCTTCTTCTCTTCAAAGAGCTCCTTCTTTGCTTGTGTATAATCGGCGGCTTCCGCTTGCTCTGCGTGCGGACTCCGAGGGTTTAGGGTTTAGGGTTTAGGGTTTAGAGGATGTTTGAAGGGGGGTATTGGGGTTTAGCTATCTTCTTGCTTACTCTTCTCTGGTGTTTTGTTCATTACCGCTACTTAGCTCTCCCTGAACGCCCTCAGCGGCAGCCACCCAAGAAGTAAAGCACACAAACCCTAAACCCTAAACCCTAAACCCTAGACCCTAAACCCTAAACCCTTGGCTGCAGCTTGCAAAATGAAGACCTAACTCGCTAGACCCTGGGAAGCCGCTTGAAACCCTGATATTTGGACACGAGAAAGTGCAGCGGTACGAGGGTTTAGTGTTTAGGGTTTAGGGTTTAGGTTTTAGGTTTTAGGGTTTAGGGTTTAGGGTTCAGGGTTCGCGGGTGTGTTTCTTTTCTTAACAGGAAGAAGAATGTCGTCTCTCTGAATCTAAGAGGGGTAGGGAGACCCTGCGGCCCTTGCAGTGTTTGGCCTTTAGGGTTTGTGTTTCTGCGTTTAGGGTTTAGGGTTTAGGGTTTAGGGTTTAGGGTCTAGGGTTTGCGGTGTACGTACAGTCGCTGCTGGATCCAGCAGATTTAAGCATTCGCAAGACGCATTTGGAGGCCTTTCTGAAGCTCTGCAAACTCTGCAATGTTTATACATTAACAAAGGTATGCTGCGCGTAGGGTTTAGGGTTTAGGGTTTAGGGTTTAGGGTTTAGGGTTTACGGTGTTGCTGGGGCGCAGGTCGATAGCGATGCAGAAGAGAAGCTGGTGCTCAACCTGTTAGAAGAATGCGGCGCCTTCAGTGCAGGACTTGCGAAACACGTAGGGCCTAGGGTTTAGGGTTTAGGGTTTAGGGTTTAGGGTTTAGGGTTTGGGGGAGCGCCACGTACAGGAAGATCAGTTGTATGACTTAGGGTTTAGGGTTTAGGGTTGACGCAGCAACATGTCAGCTAAATAAAAGCTGTGCAGCGAGCAATCTCTGCTTGTGCTGCCGAGCGTTTAGGGATTAGGGCTTATGGTTTAGGGTTTAGGGTTTGGGGTTTAGGGTTTAGGGTTTAGGCTTTAGGGTTTGCCTTGCAGCGCGTTATGTTCTGCTCTACACAAAATGGAGCGGTTGCAATGATTCGGCAGCTGCAGCCGCACGTGCACATAGAGGGTAAACCCTAAACCCTAAACCCTAAACCCTGAACCCTAGCAGCGAGGCCTGCACCTAAACCCTAAACCCTAGCTTGCCACCAAACCCTCAACAGGGGGTGTAGACCCTAAACTCTAGTTGTAAACCCTAAACCCTAGTTTCTAACCTTATTAATCGAAGGGTTTAGGGCTCGTGGCTAGGGTTTAGGGTTTAGGGTTTAGGGTTTGAGGTGTCTCTGCAGATGATGCGTTCATTGCCGAGCAACTAAACGGCAAAGTACGTGCAGTCTGCTCCCCTCAAGATGGTCTTCAGGTAAACCCTAAACCCTAAACCCTAAACCCTAATAGGAGCCGTTCGTGCTCCTGCGAACTTCGCGCAGCTTCTAAGGCCTCTCAAACCCTAAACCCTAATCACAAACTTTAGGCTTTTGCTGTAAAGCCTAAACCTCCATCTCAACTGTACAGCACGCCTATTATACCTGCATCTTTTACATTTGCTGCTGTTGCTGTTGCTGTTGCTGCTGCTGTTGCTGTTGCTGTTGCTGCTGCAGCAATGCGTGGATGTGATGGAGGGGGACGGCGCGAGGGGGCAGTGAGGCGTTTTAGGGTTTAGGGTTTAGGGTTTTGCTGCTGCAGTTGGTGTCTCCTTCTGTCTGCTCGTTGTCTCTCTTTTTCTTCATCTGTCTGTCTCTGCATTTATTTATTTTTTTTCTATCTCTTTTTTTGCTTTCTTCTCAGTGCATGCGTTGTTTGTTTTTATTATTTTATCTTTATTTTTATATTTATACGTTTTGTCTCTGTCTTTCTATCTATCCACCTGTCTCCTCTCATATATATATATATATGTATATATATATGTATATGTATATATATATATATGTATATGTATATATATATTATATTATAAATACAATAGCGCTTTATCTATAATATAAATTATAGATAATATTATATATAATATAATATATATAATATATAATATATATATTATATATTACACATAGTATATGTTATATATTATATATATTATATATAACATATATTATATATAATATATATAATATATATTATATATAACATATATTATATATAATAT
>NW_013549420.1:67500-68859 GCF_000499425.1 Eimeria acervulina | reverse complement strand
TATATATATATATAAATATATATATATATATATATATTTATATATATTTATATATATATAACTATACATATATGCATTATATGTATATATACAGATACACACTTCTTTCTTCGTTTGTCTTGCTTTATATATTTGTATATATCCTAATATACATTTTCTTTTATTTGCGGTGTACGTACACCCGAACTTAACTCGAAAAGAAGCAGAAAATAAATTAAAAGGAAGCGCAGGCGTGTGCCACTGTATAATAATAATAATAATAATAATATAATAATAATAATAATAATAATAATAATAATAATAATAATATTAATATTATTATTATTATAACAATATATAATTATATATTTATATAATTATATATTGAAATATGCGTAAGTGCTACAAAGCCAGAGAAGAAAAGAACAACAAAATCTTTGCTTCTCCTTCTGTGCAGACTTTGCTGCTGCTGTTGCTGCTGCTGCTGCTGCTTTGATGCTGCTGCTGCTTTTGATGCTGCTGCTGCTTTCGTTGCTGCTGCTGCTTTCTTGCTGCTGCTGCTTTCTTGCTGCTGCTGCTTTTCCTGCTGCTGCTGCTTTTCCTGCTGCTGCTGCTTTCGTTGCTGCTGCTGCTCTTCTCGCTGCTGCTGCTGCTGCTTTTGCTGCTGCTGCTGCTGCTGCCGCTCGTCTTTGCGTTGGCAGCAAAAGGGGCGTATACATGTCGAAAGCAACATAAAACATAAATTCTTCTGCTCTTGCTCTCTGCTTCTTTTTCTTACATACGAATAAAGATATATAATGCCTGCTGCTGCTGCTCCTGTTGCACTTGCAGCAGCTCTTGCTGCAGCTGTAAATAATGCTGCTGCTGCTGCAAATGAAGCTGCTGCTGCTGCAGCAGCAGTAACAGCTCCTGCAACAACAGCAAGAGCTGCTGCAGCTACAAATGCCGGTGCTGCTGCTACGGAGACTGCTGCACAAGCAGTTGCTCCTGCTCCAAATGCTGCTGCTGCTGCTGTTGCTGCAAAAGCTGCAGCAGCAGCAGCAGCAGGTTTCACCTGTCGAGACGCTGCATTGCGTCTGCAAGTTGTTCGAGGAGTCCGCTACAGCGGCTCTGTCGCCTGCTGCCAGCCGCAGCAGCAGCAGCAGCCGCAGCTGCAGCAGCAGCAGCAGCAGTCCGGGTGTCTTGGAAGCAGCAGCAGCAAACACCTGTTTCTGCTGCTTCATCCCAAGTATACTTCAACCTCGGCAGCAAATTAAAATCTGCTTCGACCGGCAAATCGGGAGAAGGCTGAGGCCTCAGACAGGGAGGGGAAGGGCACGCATACACCCCCTCCTCTGCTGCTGCTGCTGCTGCTGCTGCTGCTGCTGCTGCTGCTGCTGC
>NW_013549420.1:0-65000 GCF_000499425.1 Eimeria acervulina | reverse complement strand
ATTATTATTTTTATTTATTATACCGTTTTATATACACCCCACGCAAGAAAAAACAAACAAATATCCGCATCTACTCTCGAAGAAGCGAGCAGCTCTGCTGCAGCAGGTAGGCCCTGAGACTGCAGCTAATTCTTATTCTTTCTGTCTGCAGCTTTAATAATAATAATAAAATAAACGTTTTTTATCTTTTAAATAGTTTAAACAGTAATATATTTAACTGTTTATACACTCTCTTCAACTCGGTTTCCAAGCCCCCCCTGTGAAGACCTCGGCACCCGCAACTCAGGGCTTTGAGCTGCCTCTAGCTGGGCATTCGTATTAAATAATATACATTTCTCTGTATAAATACAAAAACTAAATTAAATTAAAATTAATTAATTACTTTAATGAAAAAAAACAGGAAAAAATAGGCAGAAACTGCCGGGGCTCCTCCCAGCGAGCGATGTTGAGGTGTATCTGCAGCTCGGAGGTGTAAAAGCAGCTCTCTATATGTTTAATATTTAATTAAACAAGAAAAGAACATTTAAATCTTTATTAGGGAAAGATATAATGGTGTACAAACCCCCTCCTCAACCCCTAAACCCTAAACCCTACATTAGGGTTTAGGGTTTAGGGTTTGAGACCACTACTATAAGACATGCAAGGACTCGGCAAATTAAAAAACACACATCACCAAATTTTAGCTGTATTTCTCTTTCTTGTTTTTATTGCTGCTCAATCAAACCCCCAGAACTTCATACTCCTCTACGAGGCCCCCTGTCTTTAGGGTTTAGGGTTTTAGGGTATAGGGTTTAGGGTTTAGGGTTTAGTTTTGACTCCCCCTTCTGTTCGTCTGTTGTCGTCCCTTTGGCTTCTTTCTTTTTTTGTTTGTCTCCTTCTCTGTTTGTTCTCCTCTCAGTGTATTTGTTTGTTTGTCTGTCTGTTTGTTTTTCTTTGTTTTTTATATTTGATTGTTTATTGTATTTGTCTGTTGCGTTAATATTTCCTTGCTTATCATATTTGTTTATTTATTATATTTGTTTATTTATTATATTTGTTTATTTATTTATTATATTTGTTTATTTATTATATGTTTAGGGTTTAGGGTTGTTTATAAGACTTATTTACTAATAACATTTATTTACGTTAATTATATATAATATTTATTTATATTATTTATTTATATTATTTATTTATATTTGACATATTTTTTGTTTTTCTAAGACAACACAAAATACAGCTCGCGCTGCAGCTGCGCTGCTGCTGCCTCCCGAACAGCTTCAGGGTTTGCTGCAGCTGCCCATGTAGCTGCTGCTGCTGCTGCTGCTGCTGCTGTTGTTGTTGTTCCTGCTGCTGTTCCTGCTGCTGCTGCTGCTGCTAGAATAGGGGGCATCGGGGCTTCTCTTGCTACAGCAGCAAGACGCTGCAGCAGCAGCGGCTCCGCCTCAGGCTGCAGGAGAGCGGCAGCCTAAACACCAACACAAACCCTAAACCCTAAACCCTAAACCCTAAACAACCAATGCAAATGCAACAACCCCAAACCCTCAATAAATTCCCCGCAGGACGCTGTTGCAGAAGTACACCGTTGAGCACAGAAGGGTTTAGGGTTTTAGGGTTTGAAGGGGTTTAGGGTTTAGAAGGGTTTAGGGTTTAGCAGGGTTTAGGGTTTAGGGTTTAGGGTTTACTTTGTCTGCATTTAAACAAATGATTTTCCACCCCAACAAATCCGAGAGCATTCGCTGCCGCAGCGCCGCCTGAGGCTTGAGCCTGAAGTGCTGCTGCTGCTGCTGCTGCTGCTGCTGCTGCTGCAGCCTGTGCTGCAGCAGGCGCAGTTGCTGCAGTAGCTGCAGCTGCTGCTGCTGCTGGCGGGAGACTCTGCGCGGGAGAGCAGCAGAACCGGCAGCAGCAGCAGCAGCTTCTACAGCAGCAAGCTCATGAATGCGGCGCTGCAGCAGCAGCAAAGGTGAGAAGCAGATGTCTTTGTCTTCTCGCAGCAGCAGCAAACCAACACCCCACTGCTCGCTGCCCCAGTCGGGTGTAGCTTCACCTCCTGCTGCTGGCAGCAAAGCGAATCCCCCTGTCTCCAAGCAATCCAGCATCCTGCTGCTGCTGCTGTTGCTGCTGCTGCTGCTGCTGTTGCTGCTATAAGGTGCAGCGGGTGTGCTCGGCACTACCCAAGGACGAGGCCGCCCTGCTGCTGCTGCTGCTGCTGCTGCTGGGCCTGCTGCTGCTTCTGCTGCTGCTGCAGCGCGGAAGAAGGAGGAGACAGGAAGAAGATGCAGCAGCCTCCCAAAGGAAATACAAACCTCCAGCTGTCCAACACAAACAAACCCTAAACCCTAAACCCTAAACCCTAAACCCTAAACCCTAACCTTCAAGCCCCAGCCCTGAACACTTCACTCTGATCCCCAGGACTTAGCAAGATGCCCTAAACCCTAGACCCCTTAATCATAAACCCTAAACCCTAAACCCTAACCCTTAGCAGCAAACCCTAAACCCTAAACCCTAAACCCTAATTTGCTTGCGACGCACATGTCTGCGCGGAGTCCTCCGGGAGCTAGAAAAGACTGCAGCGGAAGCAGCAAACAAAAGCAGCAGCAAACAGCAGCAGCAGCAGCAGCAAACAGCAGCAGCAAACAGCAGCAGCAGCAGCAGCAAACAGCAGCAGCAAACAGCAGCAGCAGCAGCAAACAGCAGCAGCACGGGTGCTGAAGTGAAGAAGCAAAGCTACACCAAAATACAAAAAAATAAAAGACAGCAAAATAAATAAATAAATAAATAAATAAATAATTTATAAATAAATATATATAATATATAAATATATAAATATGTACATGCATAAATATACAGATAAATAAATATATAAATGTATGTATAAATAGAGTAGCTAATTAAATAAATAAACCTGTAAATAAACAAACAAATAAAGAAGTAGATATATAAATATATAAAGTATATAAATAAACAAATATATAAAACAATCAAACAAACAAATAAATAAATAAATAAGAAGCAAATTGAGGGATGTACAAACAAAGACGCCAGCAGCAGACAAACAAACAAAAAAACAAACAGCTCTATCTTAAACACTACCAGGTGCAGCAGCAGCTGCTGCTGCTATTGCTGCTGCTGCTGCTGCTGCTGCTGCTGCTGCTGTTGCTGCTGCTGCTGCTTACTCATTTGCAGCTCGGAGAGGATTGCTGAGTCTGCTGCTCGTTGCAGTGTCTCCGCACCTCCACGCAGAGGCTGACGAAACAGCATAAACTCTAAAGGATCTGCTGCTGCTTCTGCTGCTGTTGCTGTTGCTGCTGCTTCTGCTGCAGCTGTTGCTGGTGCAGCTGCTGTTGTTGTTTTTGTTGTTGCTGCCTCCGCTGCAGCAGCAGCAGCAGCTGCTGCTGCTGCTGCTAAGGGCGGGGGCCGAGGAAGAGGTATTTGTATCTTGTCGTTTGGGCTATGCCTGCATGCAGCAACATCTGCTGCTGCTGCTGCTGCTGCTGTTGCTGCTGCTGCTTTTTCTGCGGGTGGTGTTTTGCGTAGGTCCCATGCCGTGTCAGCAGTAGCAGCAGCAGCCGAAGAAGCTGCAGCATGAACAGCAGGTGCAGCAGCATCAGCAGCAGCAGCAGCAGCAGCAGCAGCAGCAAGCTGCTGCCCTAAAGCACTATTGAGGCCTATTCCAAGGTAATCGATTGCTGCTTCTACAGGTGAGAGCTCCTCATCAAGCTGCTGCTGCTGCTGCTGCTGTTTTTGCTGCTCCTGGTGCTGCTGTTGCTGCTGCTGCTCGTGCTGTTGCTGCTCAGCCTCTTCTTGAAGGACCAGCTGCCGCTCAAACTGCTGCAGCGGCGTAAGCTGCTGCTGCTGTTGCTGCAGTTCTGGGATGCTGCTCGCAGCAGCAAGGCATTTGAAGGCTTCTGCTGCTGCTGCTGCTGTCTGTCTGTGTGCTGCAGCAAGACACAGAGCCTCATAGAAACGCGTAGCAGCAGCAGTGTCTCCCTTAAGAGAATCCCAGTCCGCTATGCTGCACACACACAACACGCACTTGCTGCTGCTGCTGCTGCTGCTGCTGCTGCTGTTGTTGTTGCTGAAGAAGAAGAAGGTGGATGTGCTGCTGCCCTGCTGCAGTTCGGGATCCTTCAGCTGGCACGGCAGCAAGAAGAAATCATTGGCTGCAGCTCTTCGCGCTGCTGCTGCTGCTGTTGCTCTGCTGCTGCATCCAGTACCATTGCTACGATCGCAACTAGCTGCAGCAACTGTGGCTGTTGTAGGTGCAGCGAGACAGGCATTCTCTGATGCTGCTGCTGCTGTTGCTGCTGTTGTGTAGCTCACCATAGCTGCGTAGTTCTAGGAAGGAGAGCTGCTGCTGCTGCTACTTCTCCTGCTGCAGCAGCAGCCCAAACAACATCAACGGCTTCTGCTGCTGTTAGCTCCGCCTTCTCAGCTAGCTGCAGCAGCAGCCGCAGCAATTGCTGCGCCGTTGCTGCACCGGAAGCAGCAGCAGCTGCCGCTGCTGCGGCTGCATCCGCATTGGCTCCACCAGCAGCAGCTGCTGCTGCTGCTTCTGCTGCTGCTGCTGCTACCACTGTAACAGGCTGCTGCTGACAGGAGCTGCGCGTTGCTGCTGGCATGCCTACCTCTGTTGCTGCTGTCGTTGGTGTTGCTGCTGCTGCTGCATTTGCTGCTTCTTCTGCTGCTGCTGCAGGGCAGTTTGCTGCCTCAAGCAGGGCCGACTTGGAAGCAGCAGCAGCTGCTGCTGCTGCAGCTGCAGCAGCAGCAGCTGCAGGAGTAGCAGCAGGGGGTAGGCCTCTGGTGTAATGAGAAAGCTCTGCTGCAACAATCCTGGCGAGAGCAGCAACTGTTGCTGCTGCTGCTGCACCCCCTGAGGCCCGCAGCCGCTGCAGCACAGCAGCAAGAAGCGGGTAAGGAACAGTGCTGTTAGTAGCAGCAAAACATTCTGCTGCTGCAGTTAGCTGCGGCAGGGAGAGAGCAGCAAGCCCTCCTCTTCTTGCTGCTGCTCCTGTTCCTGCTGCTGCTGCTGGGGCTGGAAAGGAAGAGGGTGCAGCAGCAGCAACTGCAGCGCAGCAAGCAGCAACAGCTTCAGCTGCAAAGCGACAGAAGCCAATCACACGCATCTTATGCAGCAGAGAGACAATTACATCAGTAGCAGCAAGCGCTTCACTGCCTGCTGCTGGTGCTGCTGCTCCTGCTGCTGTTGCTGCTGCTGCTTCTGCTGTTCTTATTCCTGCAGGCCCGCTGCAGCTGCGTGTTGTTGTTGCTGCTGTTGCTGCTGCTGCTGGGCTCGACAAGGCAGGTAAATTGGTGGTGGAATCGCCCAGAAGCAGTTCTTGCTGCTGCTGCTGCTGCTGCTGCTGCTGCAGGAGCAGTTGCTGCTGCACGACCGCGGATGCGAGCTGCACTGCAGCAGCAGTAGCAGCAGACTTTGCTGCCTTGTTTGCAGCAATAAGAGCAGCAAATGTATTTGGAAAGGGCAGCTGCAACAGCAGTGCAGCAAACTGCTGCGGCTGCAGGCCCGGCAACAGGCGAGCAGCAGCAGCAGCAGCAGCAAACCGAACAGAAGACCCATGCCCTACCCCCAAGCGACTCAGCAGCAGCAGCGCAGCAGCAAACTGCTGCGGCTGCTGAAGTTCCTGCAGCAACCCGTTGCAGCAGCGCCGCAGCAGCGCAGCTTTGTACGCATTAGATGCTGGCAGCAACTCAGTAAGAGCAAACCCCTCTTCAATTGTTGTTGCTGCTGCTGCTGCTGCTGCCTCCGCTCTCATAGACACCCTCAGCCGCAGCAGCCGCAGCAACAGCCGGCAGCGCTCCGTGTACAGCGGATGCTGCTGCATCAGCAGCTGTTGCTGCTGCAGCAGTTGCTGCTGCTGCAGCAGCAGCAAATCCTTAGGGGGAGGCAGCGAGACACTGCGGGCGTAGTTGGGTTCAAGGCCTCCTCTTGCTGCAGCAGCAGCAGCAGCAGCTGCTGCTGCTGCTGCTGCAGGGCTAGTTCTGCTGCTGAAGTAGTTTTTACATATCGCCAGCAGCCGCAGCAGTTGCAGCAGTTGCTGCTCCCGCTGCAGCAGCGCACTGGAGAGAAGGCTCTCAACAGCAGCACCAAATAAAGAAGGAGACAATACCTGCATGCGGCACAGCTGCAGCAGCGCAGCAGCAACAGCAGCTGGGCTTGCTGCTAGAAGCCAATCCTCCCCCAGGTGGCAATACACCGCATGATATACAAAAGAAAGATCGTGCCTGCTGCTGCTGCTGCTGCTGCTGCTGCTGGCTTTGGCAGCAGTTTGTGCTGCAGTCGCCAGGCATTGCAGCGTCATCTCCACTGCTGCTTCTTGCTGCTGCTGCGGCTGCAGCAGCAAAGGGCCATTGCCTGCTGCAGCTAGCTGCTGCTGCAGCAGCTGCTGCCACAAGCCTTCCTGCTGCGCAAAGTAGGGGTCCTTCGCCAGCAGCAGGAACGGCAGCAGCAGCAGATGTTGCTGCTGCTGCTGCTGCAGCTCTCCCCCTACCAGCAGCAGCCGCCGCACCAAACGAGCTATGAGCAGCCGCTGCTGCCGAACCCACGGCTGCCGCTGCTGCTGCTGCTGCTGCTGCTGCTGCTGGTACTGCATGGGAGGCAGCACGAGGAGCAGCAGCAAGGCGTCTTTTGTTGCTGCTGCTGTGAGAGACGAGCAGTGTTTGGAGATCAGCCTCACAGCCAACTCCAGCAGCGGATGCTGCAGCAGCAATTCCCTGAAGGAAGCAGTAGCAGCAAGAAGAGGCAGAGACAGGAGCGCCTTCAGCAGCAAACCCGTCTGAGACAGAGACAGCGCTATAGGCGCCACAAGCCTACCCGTCTGCTGCAGCAGCTGCTGCTGTTGCTGCTGCTGTTGCTGCTGCTGTTGCTGCTGTTGCTGCTGCTGCTGCTGTTGCTGCTGCTGCAGTTGGTGTTGGTGCACAGCAGCCAGCAGCAACGCGTCGAGCTGCTGCAGCAGCTGCTGCTGCAAGGCCTGCTGCTGCGCCGGGCATTCTCCATCCTGCTGTTCCTGCTGCTGCTGCTGCTGCGGTATTGCTGCTGCTGTTGCTGTTGCTGCTGCAAAGCCCCGCGAGTTCTGCTGCAGCACAGCAGCGGCAGCGGAGCGAAAAGGCGCCGCTGATGCAGCAACAGCAACAGCAGCAGCAGCAGCAGCAGGGTGCTGTGCTGCAGCAGGATGCGAAGCAGCAGCAAATTTGCTGAGTGCACAATACTGAAGCTGCGCTTGCAGCCTGCACGCCCACCGGTGAAGTCGCCCAGGCAGCAGCATCAGCACTTGCTGCTGCTGCTGCTACTGCTACTGCAGCAGCTGCTGTTGCTGCTGCTACTGCTACTGCAGCAGCTGCTGCTGCTGTTGCTGCTGCTGCTCCTATTCCTGCTGTTGCTGCTGCTGCTGCTGCTTCCTCTGATGGTGGAAGTGCAGAGTCAGCCGGATTTGAGTGTGTAGCAGCAGCGGCAGCAACAGCAGAAAGGCGTCTGCTGCTTCTGCTTCTGCTTCTGCTGCTGCTGCTGCTGCAGTTTATTCTTCGTCTCTATAGACGTCTATATCGTGTGTAAGCCAGTGCAGATGTAGGGTTTGCTGCAGGAGCTGTAGGGCGCCTTCAGCAGCAAGAGCTTTTCTATTAGCTTTGTGCTGCAGCAGCTGCAGCACTTTGAGTGCAACAGGGAACTTGATAAGTTGTATATACGGCTGCTGCTGCCAGTACAGCAGATACTGAAGATAAGCAGCAAATCTATCATCAAGAAAGAAGCCCTGCCTAGACAAAAATAATAAATAGTCGGGGTTAGCCAGCGCCTGCACAAACTCGCACTCTGCTTCTAAACGCAGGCGGTTCAGCATATCATTCTCATAAAAACCTGCATAAGCACCTCCTGCTGCTGCTCCTGCTGCTGCTCCTGCTGCTGCTGCTGCTGCTGCGGAGGCGGAGGCGGAGGCGGCGGAGGAGGAGGAGGAGGGGAGTGGTGGTACTGGTAGTGCTGCTGCTGCGGGAGGTGGTCGTGCTGCTGCTGCTGCTGCTGCTGGTGCTAGTGCTGCTGCTGCTGCTGCTGCTGCTGGGGTTACCGCTGGAACTGCTGATGCTGCTGCTGGTACTGCTGCTGCTGCTGCTGCCGGTACTGCTGCTGCTGCTGCGCCTGACGTTATGGAGGAGGAAGATTTCGCATGCGACCTTTCAAATGCAGATAAAGCTGCTGCTGCTCCACCGTCCTGCTGCTGCGACTGTTGTTGCTGCTGCTGCTGCTGCTGCTGCTGTGCAGAGGCGCCTGCTTCACAGAGAGCAGAAGATGGGTGTGGGGCCTCTCGGGGGATATCGTGTGGGGCCCCAGGGGCTGAGACACTCAGAGGATCCTCAGCTAGTTCATTTGATGCCATCCTGCTGCTGCTGCTGCTGCTGCTGCTCCAGCTGCTGCTGCTGCTGCTGCTGCTGCAGGCAAACGGGCTACAGCCGAAGGAGTTGGTAGCGTACGAATTCACTGGTAGGGAAGGTCGTCTGAGGCCGCAGCACTTCCTTCATGGCTGTGTTGCTGCTGCTGCTGCAGCAGCTGGTGCTGCTGCTGCTGTGAGGCCTTGAGGGCTTCGAAAGCTTTTGCTGTTTGTAGGGAGAGCAGCACTATCTTAAATGAAACAAAGCATAAAAAGAAAGGGTTAATTCAATAAAATGTATTGCTGCAGCAAAACTAAGATCCTTTATAGAGATTCTGCTGCAGCTCTTCCTTCTGCTGTTGCTGCTGCTGTTGCTGCTGCTGTTGCTGCTGTTGCTGTTGCTGCTGTTGCTGCTGTTGCTGGCTCCTGTGGGTTTGTCTTAAGCAGAACATTCCCAGATGTGTTGCTAAAAGTCTGTCTTAATACTAAACCCCAAACCCTAAACCCCAAACCCTAAACCCTAAACCCTAAACCCTAAACCCCAATGCCACCCTTTTGGCCGTCGGTTCCATAGTGTAGTGGTTAGCACCGTGGACTTTGAATCCACTAACCCGGGTTCGAATCCCGGTGGGACCTTCTTTTAAAAAAATAATAAATAAATAATATAAATAAACAAAAATAATTAATTTATTAGTCTTTTTATTATTTACACAAGTAGAAACAGGTGGTAATATAAACATAATAATATAATAATATAATATTATAATATGATATAAATATTTACACATAATATAATAATATAATATAATATAATATAATATTATTTTATTATATATTATTATATAATATAACAATAGTATAAACTTCGAAGATAAAAATAAGGAGTAAAGAATGAGGGGTTTGTTTGTGCTGCATGCAGCAGCAAAAGAGAAGGGGATGCTGCGATTATTAATTTTGTCTGCAGCAGCTGCTGCAGCAGCAACAACTGCAGCAACAGCAACTGCAGCAACAGCAACTGCAGCAACAGCAACTGCAGCAACAGCAACTGCAGCAGCAAAAGCTGCAGCTGCAGCAACTGCAGCAGTAACAATTGCCGCAGAAGCAACTGCAGCAGAAGCAACTGCAGCAGAAGCAACTGCAGCAGCAACAACTGCAGCAGAAGCAATTGCAGCACAGGCAACTGCAGCAGCAACAACTGCAACACAGGCAACTGCAGCAGCAACAACTGCAGCAGCAACAACTGCTTTTTATTTTATTTGTTTGTTTTATAAAGCTTTTTCTGTTGCTGCTTAAGAACAGCAGCAAACATCCGTGCATGCAGCAGACAGCAGCTCAACTCCTTTTTACAAATTGTTTGTTTGTCTTCATTAAAATAACAACGAAGAAAAATATATAACGACATTTTATCTACCCAGACAAAGAAGCAACAGCAGCAGCAGCAGCACCAGCAGAAGCAGCAGCAGCAGCAGGTGCCTGCCTGCTACTCCCCCAGTTAGCCAACGGTTGCGCTCGCTGGCTGCTGTTCTCAGCTAGCTAGATACCTATCTAGCTAGCTAGCTAGCTAGCCATTGTGTTGGCTAGCTAGCCAGCTAGCTAGCTAGCTGTACACCTCAATATACAACGCCCTAGAAGCAGACTAGCTGGCTGACCGCAGACACGCTGCTAAAGAGCTACCCAGCAGAATGGCTAGCTAGCTAGCTAGCTAGCTATCAGAATGCAGCATTCCTTTAGCTAGCCATCTGGCTAGCTGGAGACATTCCGGTAGCTAGCTAACTAGCTAGATATTCTGCTAGCTAGCTAGCTAGCTAGCTAGCTAGCCATTCCGGTAGTTAGCTAGCTAGCAGAATGGCTGCAGCCAGCCAGCTAACCTGCTAAAGGAATGCTAGTTATGCAGCTAGCTGGTTATCTAGCTAGGCAGCTAGCTAGCTAACGAGCTAGCTCGTGGAGGGGTGTCTGCTGGCTAGCTAGTTAGCTAGCGGCTCTCGCTGCTGTCTTTAGAGGGTATTCGTAAATCGCTTAAGACCCTAAACCCTAAACCCTCAAGCCTAAACCCTAAACCCTAAGAGCAGCAGCAGAAGGCAGCAGCAACCCAACAACCCCACCCCTATTAACACAGCAGCAAATAAACTGCGGAGGTGAAGGCTAACAGCAGCAAAAAATAATATAATAAGAATAAATGCTGCCCTTCAAACCCTAAACTCTAAACCCTAAACTCTAATCCCTAAACCCTAAAGCCTAAACCCTAGATCTTCTGCGGGTGTGGGGCCGACTGTTGCTGCAAGACAAGCCCTGGTTGCTCTTGCTGCTGTTGTTGCTGCTGCTGCTGCTTATTTTATTGCTTCTTTCTTAAAATAATATTAAATTATTTTTTTATTTTAAACAAAAACAACAAAACAAATAACGCCTCTTAGCAGATATCTACACACCGCCGCAGCAGCTGCAGCTGCAGCAGCAGCAATTGCAGCAGCAGCAGTCGCTGCAGCAGCAGTTGTTGCAGCAGCAGTTGCTGCAGCAGCAGCAGCTGCAGCAGCAGTTGTTGCAGCAGCAGTTGCTGCAGCAGCAGCAGCTGCAGCAGCAGAGGCCACACCACATGCCAACTCAACAGCAACAGCAGCAGCGGTGAATGAGCCCTCTCCTGGAGCAACAACGGCAACAGCAGCAGTAGCAACAGCAGCAGCATCAGCAGCAGCAACAACAGCAGTAACAGCAGCAGCAGCAACAGCTGCAACAACAACAGCAGCAGCAACAGCAGCAGGAGCAACAGTAACACCACCACCAGCAGCAGCAACATTTACATCTGCTGCGACCAGCAACTGGAGCAACGCGCGAATGCAGCAGAGCAAATAAATAAATAAATAAATAAATAAATACGCAGTTATAACAAGAGAGGATAACACATGGCAGCAGCAGAAGAAAATTCGCAGCAAACTCCAGCAGGCGGCTCAATTGCTGCTGCTGCTGCACTTGCTGCTGCACCTGCTGCTGCACCTGCTGCTGCAGCTGATGTACTTGCTGCTGCTGCACCTGCTGTTGCTGCGGGAGGGGCGGATGCTGCTGCTGCTGCTACAAATGAGGTGAACAAAATTTTGCTGCTAGCAGCAAGAGGGGGGTTTGCAGCAGCAGCACTGCAGCAAGCAGCAGCGCAGCTGAGGCAGGTACGGAGCAGCAGCAGGGTTTCTCCTGAGGTGTATGTACACCTCAATAGGCTTGCTGCAGCAAACGCATCATTTTGCTGCTGTGTCGGATGCAGCGCAACCCTCACTGAAGATGCAGATGCAACAGGCGCTGCAGCAGCAGCAACTGCTGCTGCTGCTGCTCCAGATGCAGTAGCAGCAGCAGCAGCAGCTTGCTGCTCGTTCAGGACGGCTCTTCGGAAGCATCTGCTTGCTGCCTTTTCTTTGCCGCCAGTTGCTGCTGCTCGCGCTGCTGCTGCAGCAGCAACAGCAGCACCTACTTGCCGAGCCAATTTGCTGGCTGATCGCTGCTGCAGCAGCTGCAGCAGCTGCAGCAGGAGCAGCAGCAACTGCTGCCGTAGCAGCTCTTTGCGCCTGGTGGTGGACTTGGGTTTGCTGCAGCGCCGCTTGAGCTGCGAATTGCTGCAGCTGCTGCTGCAGCTGCTCGCCTTTCCGTTGCTGCTGCTGCTGCTTGCTGACGTTTACGCGCTTGTAGGGTTTTGCTTGCAGCTGCTGCTGCTGCATGCAGGCACCCCACAAGAAGCAGCGCCTGCTGCAGCGGCAGCAGCAGCGGGGCTGTCATGTGCAGCAGAATTCCGCTGCCCTGCTGCAGCAGAGCTGCTGCTGCAACCTCAAAGCCGCGCTTGCATCCTTGCCTGCAGCAACAGCAGCAGCAGCAGCAGCAGCATCAGGAAACCCGGTGTTGTGTTGTGGTTTGTAGAAGCAGCAGATCTGCTGCTGCCGCTGGAGCATCATTTTCTGAGGGCAGCAGCAGCTTACGTTTGCTGCAGCAGCTCCTGTATTGCGGCTGCTGCTGTTACTGCAGCAGCAGCAGCAGAAGGCATGCAAGGAACACCGCTGGCAGCCGCAACTGCTTCTGCTGCAGCTGCAGCAGCAGCAGCAGCAGCAGAACAGGCGGTGCTGCTGCTGCGCGTCTCACTGAGCTGTTGGCTCGGGGGCCCTCCTCTCGCTGCTGCTGCTGCTGCTGCTGATACCGCTACACCTGAAGGGCTGATAGCTGCAGTGGATGCCTTTGTTGCTGCAGCAATACCCAGCACTCCTGCTGCTGTTGCTGCTGCTACTGCTGCTGCTACGAGCTCGCGGGAGCTCGCTAAGGCCTGCAGCGTGTGGCAGCAAACGATACCAGCAGCAGCAGCTTCCCTACAGGGGCAGCAGCAGCAGCAGCAGCTGCTGCTGCAGCTGCTGCAGCACCCGCTGCAGCATCAGGGCCCGTTGCCGCTGCTGTTTGCAGCAGCAGCTGCCGCTGCTGCTGCTGCACCTCGTGCATTCACCACGCAGCTGCTGCTGCAGCTGCAGCAGGAAGCAACAGCTGCTCTTGCTGCAGCAGGGAGGCTGTGCATAAGCGCCCTTCTTTCTGTTCCTGCTGCTGCTGCAGCTGCTGCTGCTACCACCACACCAAGCAGCATGCCGCTACAGCGGCAGCAGCAGCAGCAGCAGCAGCAGCTGCCGCTGCTGCTGCTGCGGCCCCGGCAGTGCATAGGGTTGTGGAGTATAGCAGAGGCAGCAGCAACGGTGGAAAGGGAATCTGTAGGTTTCTGTGCTGCTGCTGCTCCTGGGCAGCAGCAGCAGCATCAGCAGCAGCAAGCAGCGGGGCCTTGTGTTGGTGCAGCAAGGGCCGTCTACTGCAGCAGCAACCTGCAGCAGGACCTCTGTCGGTTGTTGCTGCTGCAGTGCGCTGACGCAGCAGCAACTTTGTGCTGCATCTGCTGCAGCGCCTCTCCACACGGGCAGCAGCAGCAGCAGCAGCAGCAGGCGCCCTTGCTGCTACATGCATGCACCCAAGCGCGCTTTGCTGCTCAGCTGCTGCACCGCCTCCTCAGTGCGAGAGCCGCTGACCCCGTCTTTCTCTTCTCCTGCGCTGCCGAGCAGCAGCAGCAACAACAACAGCAACAGCAGCAGCAGCAGCAGCAACAGCAACAGCAGCAGCCTGGCGGTTATCTTTATGACATCGTTGCGAGGCTGCTGCGCCTTGTGCTTGCAACTCAGCAGCAGCAGCAGCAACAGCAACAGCAGCAGCAGCAGCAGGCTGTGTATGTTGTAAGCCCTTCGTCTCCCCACCGGTTGTTCCTGCTGCTAGATGCTGCTGCTGCAGCAGAAGTGGAAGGGACAGCTAGCACGTTAGCTGCATTCATAGCAGCAGCAGCTGCTGCTGCGCCCACCGGAGGCCTTCTTCGGCTCCGCAAGGCTCTGCTTGTTGCTGCTGATGCTGCTGCTGCTGATGCTGCTGCTGCTTCAGGTGATCCTGCTGCTGCTGCTGCTGCTGCGGAGAGTAGCAGAGCAGCAGCAATCTCGTTCTATTTGAATATAATGATTGCAGCAGCAGAAAACAACACCGACGCCCCCTTGCCCGCAGCAGCAGGAACAGCAGCTCCGCTGCAGCAAAGGGTACAGCAGCACAGCATGCACATGCAGCAGCAACTGCTGCAGCAACGAGCGCTGCTGCTCCGGCAGCAGCAGCTGCTGCTGCAGCAAAACGCCCTGCGGGCCATCGAAGACGCAGCCCTTGATTTCCCCCTCTCCATCTGCGTGCGAGGCAACTGTTTTGCTGCTGCTGCTGCTGCTGCCGCTGCTGCTGCGCCAGTCATGGGGCCGCAGCAGCAGCAACAGCAGCAACAGCAGCAACAGCGGCAGCAGCAGCATCATATGCAAGCCTTTTGGAGAGGCAAGTTCACCGAGCTGCAGTTGGGGCCTGTTGCAATGTGGTTTGCTGCTGCTGCTGCTGCGCGGGACAGCAGCAGCAGCAGCAACAGCAGCACATTTTCTGAAGCGTCGAGGCGAGACCCTGTTGCTGCTGCAGTTGTAGAAGGAGAGAGACAGCTGCTGCAGCGGCTGCTGCTGTGGTGCTGCAGCAGCCATGCTGCGCTGTCGTCTGTTGCTGTTTGCTGCTGCTGCCTGCTGTCTGCAATTGCCTCCGGTGGCCTGCAGCAGCAGCAGCAGCAACAGCAGCAGCAGAAGCAGCAGCAGCGTATACGAACTGCAGCAGCACATGTCTGTGCAATGCTTTTTGCTGCTGCTGTCAACAGCAAGCTGCAGCGCTGCGGACGCTCTTCTACAGCAGCAACAGCAGCAACAGCAGCAGCAGCAGCAAAGGCGCCAACTGGCGCTGATGAATTGCTGCAGCTCTGTGTAGGGACAACATTACAGATTTCCCCTACGAAGCAGCAGCAGCAGCTCTTCCGCTGCTTTGCTGCAGCAGCACACGAGGCTGTGATCCTGGCTCATGCGCAGCAGCAGCAGCAGCAGCAGCCACAGCAGCAGCAGCAGCAGACTGTCGGTCTCTTTGCTAACGAGCTGCTGCAGCTGCCACTTGAATACAGCGCTGCGCTGCTAAGACGGCTTTCGCTTGAGGAGAGCAGCAGCAGCAGCAGCAGCAGCGACGATTCTGTTTCTGTGCCGATGTGGCTCAGCATGATTACCTCTATGTCTTCTGCTGTGCTGCAGTTCCCCGTCTATCCCAGAGGCAGCAGCAGCAACGCAGCAGCAGCAGCAACAGCAGCAGCAGCAGCAGCAGCAGGTGCAGCAGCAGCAGCAGATACACTAGAAAACCGATGTCGTCTTCTGTTGGAGGCCCTCCTTGATTTTACGCAGAAGGCAGCAGCAACAAACATGAAGATAGCACTGCCAGCATGCAGGCTGCTGCAGCAGCGCAGCCCTGCTGCTGCTGCTGCTGCTGCAGCTGCTGCAGACCTGCTGCTGCAGCACCACGAGGGCAATGCCTCTGTAGGCCTGCAGCTGCTAGACGGGGAGAGAGCAGCAGTACAGGCAGTGTGTGATACTATTGAGGTGTATGCGCAGCTAGCAGCAGCAGCAGCAGCAGCAATTCTGCTGCCGTTTGCTGATGAGCTCTGCCAGTTTATAAGACATTATATCTGCAGCAGGCATATGTTTGCTGCTGCTGCTCCTCTCTTTGCTGCTGCTGTGGCGCTGTCTTGCTGCTGCAGCAGGCCTCTGGCCCAGCCGCAACAGCAGCAGCTGCTGCTGCAGCAACAGCTGCTGCAACAGCAACAGCAGCAGCAAGAAGCAGCAGCAGCTGCTGCAAAGCTGCAGCAAGTCGTCCTGTTGGCGCTGCCTCAGATGCTGCTGCTACACCCCAAAACAACTGCAGCAGCTCTCACCAACGGTGGGGCACAGGGGAAGCTGCTGCTGCTGCTGCTGCTGCTGCTGCTGCTGCTGCTCTTGGTGCTCCTGCTGCTCTTGCGGCTGCTTCTGTTCTTCGTCTTATTGCTGCGTCTGCTGTTGCTGCTGCTGCTCGTGCTGCTGCTCTTCTTGTGCTAGTATTCTTTGCTGTGTTTGTCTGCCCCCTGCTGCTGGTGCTCTTTGTATTGCTAGCGAGTGTATTGTATTGCTGCTGCTGCTGTTGCTGCTATTGTTGCTCCTGCTGTTGCTGCTGTTGCATATCTATACTCTGTGGTTTGTGTTTATTGTTTGCTGCAGCATTGCAGCGGAACCCTCAGCAGCAGTTTGCTTCAGGCGTTGCTGCTGCGCTGCTGCAGCAACGACAACGAGGCAATGAGCAGCTGCTGCTGCTACTGCACTCCATAGCCATCACCTCTGACCAGCAGCAGCAGCACCAGCAGCACCAGCAGCAGATACAGCTGAGCTCAGCAGAGCGACAGAAGGTAGCCTGTCTGCTCAGGCTTGCCTTCCTGAGCAGCAGCAAAGACAAGAACAGCTGCTGCGGCTCCCTCCAACCTGGAGCAGCAGCAGCAGCAGATGCAGCAGCAGCAGATGCATCTGCAGCAGCGATTTCGCAAGATGGCTGCAGCAGCGGAGCAGCTGCTGCAGCGTGTCAGCGGCTGTTGCTGCTGCTGCTGCAGCAGGCGAACTCTGCTGCTACGGCGCAGCAAATTGCCGGTGGGTCTCGATTGCTACTGCTGCTGCTGCTGCTCTGCTGCTGTTGCTGCTTGTGTACTTGTTGCTGTCGTGATGCAGCTACTGATGACATTGCTGCTGCTATTGCTGTTGTTGCTGCTGTTGCTGCTGCTACTTTACTGATCCTGCTGCTGCTACTGTTGCTGCTGCTGTTCTTGCTGCTGTTGTTGCTGCTGCTGCAGATTGTCTCGCATTGCTGCAGCAGAAGGGTTGAGAGAAGCAGTCAGCGGATGAGGGCTGCAAGCTGTTCTTGCTGGTGCTGCTGCTGCTCCGGCAGCAGCAGCAGCAGCAGCAGCACCCGTTCTTCGCAGCGCTCTTGTGCAGCAGCAGCAACAGCAGCAGCAGCATACTGCCACCGCTGAACAATCGTAGCATCTCTACCTGCTGCAGCGTTTTGCTGCATCTGCTCTGATGCTGCTGTAGCTGCTGCTGTTGCTGCTGCTACTGCTGCTGCAGTTTTATTTGCTGTTAGTCTGTCTTCCTAGCGAGAGGAGCTGCTGTGTTTTACGTCCGCGTAAATAAAAACAAAAGATTTACATAAAATTTAATTTAACTGAAGTTCATAGCCGGCAATACACCGCAAAGCAAACATCACAGCCAGCTGCGCATACACTGCAACACTACACCCCAATTCAGGTGTATGTACACCTTGTTCAGGTGTATGTACACCTCATTTAGGTGTATGTACAGCTGAATGAGGTGTATATACACGTCATTCAGGTGTATGTACACTTCATTTCGGTGTATATACACCTAAGTGAAGTCAATATATGAATCTGCTAATCTTCGCTGAGTTAACTTGCAGTTATGCATGCATGTGCACTCAGCTCGGCCTTATATACACCTCAATGCGGTGTACATACACCTCAGTTCGGGTGTATGTACACCTTCCTGAGGTGTACATACACCTAAATGGGGTGTACATACACCTGAATGTAATCTACATACACCTGGAAGGGGTCTACATACACCTTTTTGGGGTGTACATGCAGGTGGTTGCGCTGTACATACACCTCAATGGGCTGAACATACACCTGAATTGGGGTGTATATACACCTGAATAAGGTGTACATACACCTTGTTGAGGTGTACATGCAGGTATCTGGGGTGTACATGCAGGTGTTTGTTTGTCTACATTTTTGTTATTTGTTTGTCTCTGCCTTCTGCTGGCGCATAGACGATAAAAACCCAAACCAAGTAAACCGCAACTCTTTTTTTTTCTTTCTTAAAAGTAAACGCATGCACTCTAACAAAAAGTATATACAAACTTCTTCCTGCTGCTGCTGTAGCACTGCTCACAGCAGCAGCTTCGTCAACGGAGGGGGGCTGCCTGCTGCAGCAATAATCGCTGCTGCTGCTGCTGCTGCTGCTGTTGCTGCGGCGCCTTCATGCGTCCGCCGCCCCCTCTCTCTGTCTCTGTACAGTCTCTCCACTCAGCAGCAGCAGCAGCAGCAGCAGCAGGACCTGCTGTCGCGCACTATCCCCCCTTAATTTGCTTTACATTTTTCTTTACTTCCTGCTGCTGCTGCTGCTGCTGCTGGACTTCGGAAGCAGCAGGCGCAGCAGCTCCTGCTGCTGCAAACCTAAAACATAAATTCTGTACATACTGCAGCAGCTGTCTGCATCTGTACGTCATCGCCTGCTGCTGCTGATGCTGCTGCTGATGCTGCTGCTGCTGCTGCTGCAGCAACTGGGGTCTACAGCGCTGTTGCTGCTGCGTTCGGCGCCGCTGCAGCTTCTTCTTCGTCGCTGCAGGTGTACATACACCCCAAGCCCCTTTGAAACCTCACACCTGCTGCTGCTGCTGCTGCACCCTGTACAAAACAGCACCGAGATATTGCTTGCAGCAGCTGCTGGTCCTCTAGCATCTGCTGCTCCTCCTCTCCTGCTGCTGCTGCTGCTGCTGCTGCAGAGGCGAAGGGGAGGCGCTTAGCAACTGGAAGACCCTCATCGGATTGAAGACGGTGCAGCTTGTGCTGCAGCTGCTGCTGCTGCTGCCGCAGCGGCGTCGCGCTGCAGCTGCGCTGCAGCATGCTGGCTTGAGGCGGCAGCAAACAATATAAAACCCTCTCCTTTGCTGCCTCCAAGTGCAGCACAAGCCTGTAGAGACCCCGCAACAAACTAAACCAGAAACCAGCAGCAGCAGCAGCAGCAGCAGAAGAAGCTGCTGCTGCTGTCGTTGCTGTTGTTGCTGTTGGTGTCATGGCTGCTGCTTCTTTTGCTGCTGATGTATGCTTCTTCTTTTTCTTGTGCTGCTGCTGTGGAATGTGCTGCAGCACGACCACGTGATGGTCCTGCTGCTGCTGCTGCAGCTGCTGCAACAGCTGCTGTTGCTGTGCATACTCCTTCGTCTGCAGCTGCGCTCTCAGCCTGGTGAACAGAGAGTTTGTTGCTGCATATAGCAGCAAATGATAGCAGCAGCAGCAGCAAGCAGCAACAGCAAAGGCCAGCAGCCACTCAAATGAGGAGCGGATCCCTCCCCACACGCTGCAGAAGCAGCTGGCAGCAGACGCAGCAGTAATCAGCAGCAGCTGCAGCAGCTGCAGCAGCTGCAGCGGAGGCCCCCAGCAAGAGCTGTACGTACACCCGAAAATAAACAACTGAACAACTAACATACAGCTGAAGGAAGGAGCAGCATCTACGTTTGAGGGTAGGCAGCAGCCAAACACAAACCTCAAAGCCAGCAGCAAACTCTCAACGCTGCTGCTGCTTGTGCTGGGGTGCTGCAGCAGCACGGCTGCGCCCCGGTGCATGTACACCTCGCTCAAGGAGAGAGACAGCAGCAAGCGCAGCACCAAACCAAACAACAAACAAGAAGCAAAGCGCAGCAACACTGCAGCACGCAGCTCCTGCTGCAGCTGCTTCCACCTCCAGCAGCTCAGCAGCACCAGCAGCAGCAGCATCACGTCGCTCCCCAGCTGATAAGGCGTCCACTGAGTTCCGTTTACCAGCAGCACCTGCTGCTGCTGCTGCTGCTGCTGCTCCTGCTGCTGCTCCTGCTGCCGTCTGTATAGGGGGCCTAAGGCGAGCTGGGAGAGAGCAGCAACTGCTACAGCTGCCAGCAGCAGCAGCAAACCGCGACCCCACACCAGCAGCCAGGGAGAAGGCCTTCTCATTCCGCTGCTGCTGCTGCTGCTGCGCAGTCGAAAGAGAGACAGCAGCAGAGAGCAGCAAGAAGTGGGTCTAGCAGCAGGAGAGAAGAAGCAGCAGCTGCTGCTGCAGCCAGCTTCATCACCACAGCCGTCTGTACACTTCCCGCTGCGCTTTGAGATCAGTCCGTCTACAGCAAATCTCAATCCTGCCTTCTTGCTGCTGCTGCTGCTGCTGTTGCTGCTGCAGTCGGTGCTGGCGCTCCTGCGCCTGCTGCTCTCCCTGCAGCTGCTTCTGCTGCTGCTTGGCTGTTCGTCTTCGCTGTGCAGAGAAGCGTGAGTAAAGTGCTGCAAAGAGAGAGAGGGGATATCTGCTGCTGTTTCTTGCTGCAGCTGCTGCAGCTCGAGGCTGTCTGCGTCGCTGCTGCTGCCTCCCGCAGCTCCTGCTGCTGAGGCTGCTGCTGCTGCGGCTGCTGCTGCAGATGGAGCAGCAGAGCCGGCGAATGCGACATCGATAAACCCCATAGACGAAGAAGGCCTGTAGCTGCTGCTGCTGCTGCTACTCCTGCTGCTGCTGCTGCTGCTGCTGGAGGGCCTCGACCCCCCCGTCCCCTTCGACATCATTTGCATGCAAAAAGAATTAAAAAAACAAAAATAAAGCCAAGAGATTGCAACCTCAAGAGACGCACGCAGCTGTCTCCCGCTACTGCTGCTGCTGCTGCTGCTGCTGTTGCTGCTGCTGCTGCTGCTGCTGGGAGGCGCACGCTGTTCAGGGTAAGAGCAGCATGTCCAAAAGGAGAGTAAAAAAAGAAAATGAAGACAAAGAAGAGTTTTAGCGTCTTTGCAGCCGTCAAAGGCAACAAAAAAACAGCAAAAAGATATAAATAAGAGGTAAAAAGGAGGAGAAAAACCCAACTGTATATACACCTGAGGTGCCTGTACACCGCAGCAATGTCGATCTTAGCGCTGCAGCAAACAGCAGAAAAGACAAGACAATTATGCTGTTCAAAACCAGAAAAGAATCTCTTTAAACAAAAACAAACAAAGAAAAAAGGAAAAAACAAACAAACCTCGTCCAATCAAACTCTCTACAGTCCCCCTCATGCTGCAGCTGCAGCAGCAGCAGCAGCAGCAGCAGCAGCAGCAGCGAGGACTCGCCTCGTCGAACGTCTGTAGCCTGTGATTGTTCTTTCCTATTTTAATGTTAGCAGCAACTGTAATATAAACAAATTAAATAAAAACTTCCAGCAAAGTGCAGCGGAGAAACAAAATAAAACCCTTAACAATTCTACTAGCATAATTACGCTATGCGCATTTCTTGCTGCTGCTGCCGCTGCTGCTGCTGCTGCTGCTGCTGCAGGGCATCGAGAGGGGAGAGGGACGCATAGTAGAGCTAGACAAAACAAAAGAACAAGACAGGAAACAAATTAAAACAAAATTTAATTTAACAATAATATTCTCTTCTTTTGTTTTCTTAAACTCAGCCTTAGACAGAGAAACCGCTGTCTTAACAGCAGTGAGCGGCCCCGCAGCAAGCAGCAGCTCCTGCTGCTGCTGCTGCTGCTGCTGCTGTTCTCCCTGGACGGTAGGTAGTACGCGATACTGCTCCTGCTGCTGCTGCTGCTGCCGTTTAATATTGCTGTTATTTATTTAATTTATTTGTTTGTTATTTATTTTATTTATTTTTATTTATTTATTACTTAAAATGCCGCACTTCTCTCAACAGCAGCCCTTCCTTTGCTGTGGGTTTCGGCTGTATTCGTTTTGTTGTCTCTTAAAAATAATATTAAATAAATAAGTAAATAAATAAATAAATAATATTATATAATAATAATAATAATAATATTATATTATACTAACAACCATAATATTAATAGTACTAACGGCAGCAGAAATAATATTAAATATCTTTAACGATGATAATTAGTAATAACAACAATTAAACTTAAACATAATATTACATAATAATAATATTATTATTTACTAATAACAATATAATAATAAAAATATTAAATAATAATTATAGTAGTAATAATAACGATATTATTAATGTAATAACAATAGCCTCGATATTATACAAGTAATATATTTTGTTTGTTTATATATTACTTTCGTTATTAATATTTAATAATAATAATAATGTAATAGAGGCGTTATACAAGTAATAGATTTTGCTTATATATATACATATATACAGATATATATATATACAGATATATATATATATATATGTATATATATATATATATATCTGTATACACAGATATATATATATATATAAACAGACATATTTATATATATAGTAGTTTCGCTGGTTAGGAATGCTGGCATATATTAAACAAAATAATAAATAAAATGAGTAAATAAATAAATAAACAAATATATATATGTATATGTATATATATATATATATATATAATAGTATATATACATAAATAATAATAAAACAAAGGGTTTTAATTTATATTTTTATTTTACGTTTCTATGACTTCACACGCAGAAAAAAAATCCCCCAATGCCTCCCAGCCCCTCAGCAGCAACAGCAGCAGCAGCAGCAGCTGCTGCTGCTGATGCTGCTTCTGGTGCAGCAGCAGCTGCTGCTGCTGCTCAGTATGCTGCTGCTTGCATGCAGTTTGCTGCTGCTTGCCTGCATTTTATGTTTGCATCCAAGCAGCAGCAAACCGCATGCAAGCAGCAGCAAAATGCATGCAAACAGCAGCAAACTGCATGCAAGCAGCAGCAAACTGCATGCAAGCAGCAGCGAACTGCATCCCTCAGCAGCGGCCAGCTCTCTCCTTGAGGCCCCGCAGCATACGAAGGAAACCCGTTGGCTTCGTAGGTGGTGCCGCTAGCAGCGCTGACTGCAGCAGCAAGCCATTGCTGTTGCTGCTGCTGTTGCTGCTGCTGCTGCTGCTCTCGCTGTTGCTGCTGCTGCTCTCGCTGTTGCTGCTGCTGTTGCTGCTGCTGTTGCTGCTGCTGCTAGAGGAGCATTCTTGCGGAAGGATACTATGCCCTGCGCCATCCGTAGTCTCGTTGCCAGCAGCAGAGGCAGCAGCAGCAGCAACAGCAGCATCAGGTGTGTTGCGTGCAGCTGTAAGGGAAAGCAGTGTATCCGACTGGCTGAGGTCTGCTGCTGCCGTTGCTGCTGTTGCTGCCGTTGCTGCTGTTGCTGCTGCTGTTGCTGTTGCTGTTGCTGTTGCTGCTGTTGTTTCGCATTGGCTGTCTGCCGTTGTCGGGCTGTCGCTGGCGAGAGATGAGGCGTCTGCCCCCCTGACAGGCATAGCAGCAGCAGCAGCAGCTGTTGCTGCTGCTGCTGCAACTTCTGCTGCGGCAGGTTCTGCTGCTCCCGGTGCTGTTACTGCTGATGGAAGCCCGGCATCACTTTGCTGCTGCTGCTGCTGCTGCTGCTCTTCGTGCTGCAGTTGCTCGTGGGGTGTCTCCGTTTGGTGCAACAGAAAAGAAGAGTTGCTTTCCTGTAAGGAGTCTGCTGCAGCAGCAACAGCAGCAAGCATGCATGGATCCTGCTGCTGCTCCTGCTGCTCCTGCTGCTGCAGGTCTAGTATCGGCTCGTCAGCAGCAGGAACCACGCCTGCTTGCTGCAGCGCATCGAAGTATGCCAGCATTTCATCCACTTCTGTCGCTGCATCAGCAGCAGCAGCAGCACCAACAGCAGGAGCTGCAGCAACAGCAGCAGGTGCTGCCGAGGGGTACAGGTGCGACCCTTGGGCTGCAACAGCTGCAGCAGCACCAGCAGCAGAACCAGCAGCAGCAGCAGCAGCAGAAGGGACGCGTGAATTCAATTCAGATTTCACCGAAGCCTCGGAGCTGCTTTCTGGGGGCAGCGGCGGACTGTCCAGCATGTCAGGAGCAGCAGCAGCAGAAGCAGCTGCAGCAGAAGCAGCAGCAGAGCCTTCAAATGCCTTTGTGAGGCGCTGCTGCCACCTCTGCCGGATCTTCTCCCTCCTAAGACGCCCCATGCGTTCAGCGAGCTGCTGCACCTGCAGCTGCTGCTTGAGCAGCTCTTGCTGCTGCTGCTGCTGCTGCTGGAGCTGCTCCTGTTCCTGCTGATGTTGCTGCTGCTGCTCCTGCTGCTCATACGTGTAATGGTGCGGGTAATTCTCCGCCAGCCGCAGCAGCTGCTGCTGCTGCGGCAGGGGAAAGTGCGTCTCTGCTGCATGCATCAGAAGCGGTGGGCCCTCGAGCTGCTGCCCTGCGGCCATTTGCTGCTGATGCTGCTGCTGCTGTTGCTGCTGCAGCTGCTGCCATTGCTGTCTCTGCTGCTCCTGCTGTCTCTGATGTTCTTGCTGCTGCCGGCGAAGCTGCAGCAGCTGCCGCAGCCTGTGCTGCTGCAGCTGCTCACCTCCGCCAATTTCGCTGTGTGGATATACCCCGTTGCTGCTGCTGTTGCTGCTGTTGCTGCTGTTGCTGCTGCTCGCTAGGCTGCTGCGGGAGCCGCTGCGGCTGCTGCGTTTTATAACCGGGTCTGCGATGTTATTGTACTGCTGCAGCGCGCGGCTGCTGGTTCCGTTGCCGCTGCCTCTTCTGCTGCGGCTTATGCTGCTGCTGCTTCTGCTGCTGCTTCTGCTGCTACTGCTGTGCCTGCTGCTGCTGCGCCGGTTTCGGCGGTGCAGCACCTGGGGGCTCAGTTGCGGATGCGGAATCCTTCTGCTGCTGAGAAGCTTGCTGCTGCTGCTGCTGCTGCTAAGCTGCTTGCTGCTGCTGCTGCTGCTGCTTGGCCGCTTGCTGATGCTGCTGCTTGGCCGCTTGCTGATGCTGCTGCTTGGCCGCTTGCTGCTGGTGCGGCCTATCCGCTTGCTGCTGCTACTTATGTGTCGCTTGCTGCCTCTGCTTCTGGGTCGCTTGCCGCTTCTGCCGCCCTTGCTTCTGCTGCTGCTGCTTCTGATGCTGCTGCTGCTGCTGCTGCTGCTGCTGCGGATCCTCCGCGAGCGGTGCATGCGCTTTGCATTTGATTTTTGCCCATCGAGTCTTCTTCTTTTATTTTGTTTTTTTAGCGATGTTTGTCGCCTTGAAGCCCCCTTATTTCTTCTTCCTCTTTTGAGGCTCTTTATCCTCTTGCTGCTGCTGCTGCTGCTGCTCCTGCTGCCGCTGCTACTTCTGCTGCTGCTGCTGCTGCTGGGAGACACCAGTTGCTGCTGCTCCTCCTGCTTCAAGTGATGCTTTCTTTCTTCTTGGAGTCCGTTCAACGGGATATCAGAGAGAGAGACAGAGCCCCTCATTCCCCTCCCTTCAGATGCTGCTGCTGCAGCAGCAGCAGCAGCAGCAGCAGCAGCAGCAGGTGGAGGGAAAGCAGCAGCAAGCTGCGCTGACGCTTCTGGGGTAGCCAAGTGCCTTGTAGCTTCTGCAAAAGGCTGAGGCAGCAGAGGGTGCAGCAGAAGCTGCTGCTGCTGCTCTTGCTGCTCTTGCTGCTGTTGCTGCTGCTGCAGCTGCGGGAAGGCCAACAAGTCCTCTTGCTCCTTCCGCGTCTGAAATTGGTGCTTGTGCTGCTGCTGCTGCTGCTGCTGCTGCTGCCGCCGCCCCCTGGAATGAACCTGCGAGCTGCAGCGGCTTCGATTGCTTTTACTCTTCCGGTGTCGTCTGTGCCGTTTGCTGCTGCTGCTGCTGCTTTTCCTCCTCCTGCTGCTGCTGCTGTTGCTGCTGTTGCTGCTGCTGCGGTTCTGATGCTTCCTGCGAGAGACGGACGCGCTGCGGCCCCTTCTATCAGCTGCTGCACGCCTCGCGGGACTGCTGCTGCTGCTGTTGCTGCTGCTGCTGCTGCTGCTGCTCTTTCTGCTTCTCCTAGAAGACAGATGCTTCCTGCTGCTCTGTTTGTGTCGTGAGAGGCGAGCTCCGGCGCATTTGGTGCTGCTGCTGTTGCGTCTTCTGCTGATGCTGCTGCGGCTGCTGTGCATGCTTTTGCTGCTGAGGCTGCCGCTGCTGCTCCTGCGTCTCTGTTTCTTGCTCCTCCCGCTGGCGCGCTTGCTGCTGCTGCCGCTGCTGCTTCCGGTGCTGCCGCTGCTGCCGCTGCTGCTGCTGTGTCTGCTGCTCCTGCTGCTGCAGCTGCTGCATTCATCCAATACGCCTGAGTTGCTGCTACCCGGCAGCCCCAACTGAAGCGCTGCAGCAGCAGTATTCGCGCTGCTGTCTTTGCGGCTCGTGCTCCTACCTTGTCTGCTGCTGCTGCTACTGCTGCTGCTGCTGCTGCTTGTGCGGCTGCCCCAGAAGCAGCAGAACTCTTTAAGAAAGGCGTCACCATCTAGGCGAGCCTCTGCTGCCAGCTGCAGCAGCAGCGCATGGCCCTTCTGCAGCAGTAGTCTTATGTTCACAGGCACCTTCTGCCTCTGCTTCTGCTGCTGCTGCTGCTGCTGCTGCTGCTCTGCCTCGCAGCTGCTGCTAGAGAGCTGGCGGTGGTGCAGCAAGGCTGCCGCCAACGCAGGAGGGGGCGGCGGTACTGGAAGCAGCAAGGAGCTGCTGTGTTGCTGTCCGCTAGCAGCACCAGCAGCAGCAGCAGCAATTGCTGGTGCTCCTCCCGAAGCAGCAGCAACAGCTTTCTGCTGCTGCTGCAGCAACTCAGTGGGGTGCTGAGCCAACTGCATTCGCCTCCAGGGAGGCCTCAATGACTGGGAACTCCCCGCTGTCTCCTCACGTGGCTGCTGCTGTTGCTGCTGCTGGCGTTGCTGTTGCGGCTGCACTTGTTGCTGATGCGGATGGATCTGCTGCTGCTGCTGTATTTGCTGCTGCTGCATTTGTTGCTGATAGGCTTTCTGGTGCTGGGGCTGTACCTGCTGGTGCATTTGTTGTTGTTGCTGCTGCTGCTGCTGCTGTTGAGGCATAGGTAGCCGCCTCTGCTGTTGGTTCCGTTGCTGCTGGCCTTGCTGTTGGGGCAAGTGCTGCTGCTGTTGTTGCTGTTGCTGAGGCGTCAGAAGAACTTGTTGTTGTTGCTGCTGCTGCTGCTGAGGAGTAGGAAAAAGCAGCTGCTGCTGCTGCTGCTGCATAGGGCAGCTAAACCAGTTCGAGGCGGGTGGAGCAGCTGGCATAGAAGCAGCAGCAGCGGCTGCAGCAGCAGCAGCAGCAACCGCTGCATGCACTGCAGCAGGAGCTGAGGGGCCAGTGGGCAGACGGTGGCTATCTGCGGCTTCTGCTGCTGCTGCTGCTGCGGCTGCTGCTGCTGCAGCGGCGGCGGGATGCGAAGCTGGTAGCAGCTGCTGCAGTTGCTGCAGGCCCGGAGGCGGAGGGATCTCAAGAAAGAAGCGGCCAGCTTGAGGGTCTTGTTGCTGCTGCCAAGGCTGCAGCTGTTGCTGCTGCTGCTGCTGTTGCTGCTGCATCTGCGGTTGCTGTGGATGCTGCTGTATTGACTGCATATGCTGCTGCAGCTGGTGCGGTTTACGGTGATGCAGCTGCTGCTGGTGTTGTTGCTGCTGCGCTTGTTGCGGCTGCCGGTGATGCAGCTGCTGCTGTTGCTGCACATGCTGCGGCTGGCGGTGATGCAGCTGCTGCTGCGGCTGCTGCTGCTGCTGCTGCAGTTGCTGCGGCTGCTGCAGTTGCTGCGGGTGCCGGTGATGCGACTGCTGCTGCTGCTGCTTCTGGTGCTGCTGCTGCTGCTGCTGCTGCCACGTGTGCTGCTGGGGAGCTTTTGGAGCTGGTGCCCACTGGGGCGGTGGGGGGCGCATTAGCTGCTGCTGCTGCTGTTGCTGCTGCAGCTGCTGCAGCTGCTGCTGCAGTTGCCGCTGCCACTCAGGTGGCAGCACCAACTCCTGGCCCTCTTCTAACTCCTCCAGCAGCAGCGCCTTGCAGCGGCGAATGTGTTGCGCTGCAGCAGGACTCTTCTGAAGCCTGAAACTCAATCTCCCGCTGCTGCTGCTGCTGCTGGGGGGCTTCTGCAGCAAACCCGGCGGCTCTCCAGGCTTCTCAGCTTCTGGTGTGGCCATCTTACCCCCTGCATGTGCTGTTGCTGCTGTTGTTGCTGTTGTTGTTGCTGTAGGCGTTGCTGCTTCTGGCACTCCGGCTTCTGCTGCTGCTGCCCCTGCTGCTGCAGCACATGCAGCAGCATGAGGCCAAGAAGGGTTGCTGTGCAGCAGCTGCAGCAAAGAAGATCCCCCATTGCCGGCTCCCAGAGCGTCTGCATCTGCTGCTGCTGCTTCTGCTTCTTGTCCTGCTGGTGTATCTGGCGAGCTAGCATCTGCAGCACTGCCTCCAGGCCTACCCTGTGCTGCTGGTGCTGCTGTTGCTGCTGTTGCTGCTGTTGCTGCGCCGCCTGAAGTCGCCATAGAACCCCATATTGCACCGCCTGCTGCTACTGCCGCTCTTGTTGTTGCTTCTGCTGCTGCTGCTGTTTCTGCTGCTGCTCCTGACGGTTTGTCGCGCAGCTTCTTCCGCAGCCGCTCCAATACAGACGCCATGCGTCCTCCCCCCCCTCCCTGCTGCTGCTGTTGCTGCTGCTGTTGCTGCTGTTGCTGCTGCCGTGGCAAGGCAGCAGCAGCAGCAGCGGCGCCTCCATGCGTCTCTCCCTGCTGCCTGGCCGGTGCAGCACCAGGAACAGCCGTCATTGAAGCTGCTACGTGGTTAGCCGTTTCTGAGTTTGCTGCTCTTGCTGCAGCAGCAGCAGCAGCAGCAGCAGGAGGGTCTTCTGCAGCACAGGGAAGCAACTCGCCGTCTTCAGTCTCCCCATCTCCTCTGCCACTGCCGATAGACCAGAGGTCAAAGGGCGCGGTGGTAGTCTGTTTGCTGCTGCTGCTGCTGCTGCTGCGGCTGCTGCAGTCTCTAGGGTTGCTGCTGTGGTTGCTGCTGCCGTTACTCTTGCTGGGCCCGTTGTTGTTGCTGCTGTCGGTGCTGTTGCTGCTGTTCTCGTTCCTGCTGCTGCGGCTCTCTTCGCTGCTGCTGCGGCTATCCTCGCTGCTGCTGCGGCTGTCCTTGCTGCTGCCGCTGCTGTCTCTGTTGCTGTAGTGGCTGTCCTTGCTGCTGCTGCGGCTGTCTCTGTTGCTATCATTGCTGCTGCGTCTATCAGCGCTGCTGCTGTTGCTGTCGCTGTTGCTGTTGTTGTCGTTGCCGCTGCTGTTGCTGCCGCCGCTGCTGCTGTTGTTGCTTACAGCACCAACGTTTGCTGCCTGGCCCTCCAAACGGGCACCGCCGTCACTGCTGCTGCTGCTGCTGCTGCTGCTGCTGCTTAGGCGTGCTGTAGGGCCACTCGCAAGATGGTTCCCACTACAGACAGGTGCTTCTGTAGCTGCTTCTGCTTCTAGTGCTGGTCCTGGTGCTGCTGCAGCTGCTGCTGCTTCCCTGTCAGCGGCAGCAACAGCAGCAGCAGCATCGGCATTGCTGTGCTGCTTGAGGCATTTGGCGGAGTCCCCATACAGCGGCACTTTCTTTTTCTGCTGCAGAAGCTGCCTCGGTTGTAGCAGCAGCGGCTGCAGCTCATGCTGCAGGAGCTGCTGCTGCAGCCAGCCTACCTGCTGCTGCTCCTGCTGCTGCTGATTGAAACAGAGACAGATGAAGGTCCTGCGCCCCACAGATCTACACCGCCGCAGCACGGAGCCCTTCCTGGCGACGCTGCCTTCCCTATGCGGGCTTTTAGCTGCTGCTGCTGCGCTGCTGTCAGCTGCTGCAGCTGCTGCTGCTGCCGTATGCGCAGCTCGCGGGGAAGGACGGCGTTGGCTGGCAGCAGCAACAGCAGCAACACCAGCAGCAGCAGCAGGAACCCTGAAGCCTCCGCAAATAAACAGCATCCAATGGTGGCTCGGCATGCGCAGACTCACATCAGCACTGCTGCTGCTGCTGCTGCTGCTGTTGCAGCTGCTGCAGCTGCTGCTGCTGCGGTGGGCCTCCGCCTGCTGAGAGCAGCAGCACATTGACGAAATGCCGCTGGTTGCTGCACAGCAGCTGCAGCAGCCGCAGCAGCTGCAGCAGCTGCAGCAGCTGTTATCCGTTGCTGCGCCATTGGGAAAAGGCTGTACCTGTACCTGCTGCTGCTGCTGCTGCTGCTGCTGCAACGGGAGCGCCGACGGCGCAGCACACGAACAGCTGTGGGCTTCGAATGCCGCTAGAGAAGGAAACATAAGAGGCTGCAAAGCATATGTGCTGCTGCTGCTGCTGCTGCAGCTGCTACTGTCAGTGGCACTCGTATTACTTCTTCTGCTGGCCTTTGGAGTCAGCTGCAGCTGCAGCGTCTTCTGCTGCTGCTGCTGCTGCCGTTGCTTCCTGTCCTGCTGCAGCGAAGCTGTTTCCGTGAGCGGCCTTGCAACACCTCCGCCGTCTACGTTTAGCTGCTGCCACTGTCCTCTACACACCAGCAGTCCGCTGCTGCTGCTGCTGCTGCTGCTGCTGTCCGGGTGTATAGACAGCCGGAGTTCCCATACGTCTGTGAGGGGCCTCCCTTCAGCGCCAACTCCACCGAAAATAAAAAAGCTGCAGCCTCCGCCGCATCGCCGCAAGGCCGTCATCGAGTGCCTGCGCAGCAGCAGCAGCAGCAGCAGCAGCAGAAGCAGCAGAGACGGGAGGTTGAACGCACAGCGCAACGCCGGTACACCCAAAGCACCGGATGAGCAGCAGATTGCAGCAGCAACTCAAAGTGGCAGCAGCAACAGCTGCTACCCCTTTCGAAAGTAGCTGCGATTGCTCCTGCTAGCAGCAGCAGCAGCAGCAGCAGCAGTAACAGCAGCAGTAAGCGAAGCAGCAGCAGCAGCAGCGTAAAGTAGGCTCTCCTCACCCCATTCGAGCCGCAGGCAGTGGCCCCGACATAACCAGCTTTAACTCCTGAGTCTCAAGGAGAGGCAGAACATCTACTGCTGCTCCTGCTGCTGCTCCTGCTGCTGCCGGTGCTGCTGCTGCTGCTGCGCTTCGCAGCGACAGCAACAACGCCACAGTTGTATCGGTGAGCACGCACTGCATATTCTGATTAAACTTGGAGCTGCCGCGCTGCTGCTGATGTTGCTGTTGCTGCTGTTGTTGCTGCTGCTGCTGCTGCTGTGCAACGATGCTGCCCCCGTTCAGCAGCAGCAGCTCCGCTTTGCTGCCAATGCTGACAGCAGCAGCAGCACCACCAGAGCGCTGCAGCAGCGTGCCTCCTACGTCTCGCCCCAACCCAACCCACGTCCACCCCTGAGTTGCTGCTGCTGTGTTGCCTGCTGCTGCTCCTGCTGCTGCTGCTGCTGCGGCAGAGGCTGGCAAGGCTACATCTTCCGCAGCATCAGCAGGAGCATCAGAGTGCAGGGGCGCTGCAGAAGCAGGGGAGTTGTGTGTTGGGGCTTCTGCTTGTTCTTGTGCTGCTGCTGCTGCTGCTGCTGCTGCTGGGCGCAGCACACTGCGGTGTACAGGCAGCAGCAAAAAGGCATCAGGGTTGAAGCTCCATCGGCCGAAGGCGTCGCGGCACTGCCCCCCAAAAACAAATACCCAAGGACACCCACCAAGCAAAGCCTCTGCTGCTGCTGCTGCTGCTGCTGCTGTTGCTGCGGCTCCTGAATCAGCTCCCGCTACTGCTGCTGCTGCTGCGGCTGCTGCTGCTGCTGCTGCTGCTGCGTGCTGCCCCGCCCAACTGCTTCCGTGGCCGCCGCAGGCCACGGCAGACCACCCTACAAACTCCTTCGCATCTACAACTGATATGCTGCTGCTGCTGCTGTTGCTGCTGCTGCTGCTCAGGTACTGATCGGCTGTGGTAGCTTCAGTGCTGGTGCTGCTTCTTTCCGCTCCCAGTACATGTACAGGCAGCAGCGCCAGTTGCGCCGCTTGCTGCTGTTGCTGCCGTTGCTCCTGCTGCTGCTGCTGGTGTTGCTGCTGCTGCAACGTGACGAGCAGCAACTGTGTATGGCTCGCCAAGGGCGAGGAGCTTTGCCCGAGCAGCAGCAGCGCAGCAGCAGCAGCAGCAGGCCTGCGGCAAGGGGGAGTGAGCGCGTGCTGAGCCTCAGCAGCAGCAGCACCAGCAGCAGCAGGAGTAGTCTCCAGCCACGCAGCAGCATCGCCTGCCCAGGAGAAGACGTGGGGGGCCCTGGTAAGGCCTCTTATGCTCTCCAGACAGCAGAATTCCTCTTTACCCTTCCCTGCTGCCGCTGCTGCGGCTGCTGCAGCTGTTGCTGCTGAGGCTGCAGACGATGCTGCTGAAGCATATTGCAATTCTCCTGCTGCTGAAGGCAGTGTAACTGCTGCTCCTTCTTCTTCCGTCAGAGGTGGCGTCCGTTTTGCTGCTGCTGCTGCTACAGGGAAAGACAACGGCACTGCAGCAGCAGCTACAGCCTCCCTTAGGGCCCCCAGCTGCCTATACACCTGAATAAAGAGCGGGGAGGGGCCCCTAGGGCAGACAGAAAGAATGAAGGTGCTGTGAGAAGACTGCACCACAAAGTGCCACGTCTCCTCCCCTCCATCTGCTGCGCAACCTGCTGCTGCTGCTGCTGCTGGTCCGGGTACTGCTGCTGCTGCTGCGCTTGTTCTCGCTGCTGCTGGCGAGGCAGCAACAGCAGAAGGAGAAGCAGCAGGGAAGGTGACGGTGCTGCCGCACCTCAAGTCCGCCACGTCCGCAACCTCACCCATCTGCAACACGCTCCTGCTGCTGCTGCTGCTGCTGCTGCTGCCGCTGCGGCCGGTGGTTGCGAGCTGGGGGTTGCTTACAGCCCTGGTGGCCCCATCCCTCTTAGGCGTCTTCTCTTTGACTGCTTCTCACCCATGAAGCTGTCGGGGCCCATAAGGGGGCCGGGGCAGCAGCAAGGCTCCGCTGCTGCTGCTGCTGCTGCAGCTGCTGCTGCGCATGCGCCGCTCTCTTTCCTTATCAAGCCTACGGCTGGAAGATGTTTAGCTCTCGTCAAGCCTCAAAAAAGGAGGAGACATCCAACTGCTAGTGCTAATGAGAGGCTAATAGGACAGCAGCAATAGTAGCAGCAGCGGCAGCGGCGGCTGCTGCTCCAGCCGCTGCTGCTGCTGCTGCTGCTGCTGCTGTTGTTGGTTAATACTAGAGGCAGAGAAGGCCTATTTTGACTCGGAGATGAAGGTGAAAAGCTCAATTAAGTGAACAAGGAGAGTCACGCGCATGCACTTTGCTGCTACTGCTCCAAGCAGCAGCAGCAGCAGCAACAGCAGCAGCAACAGCAACAGCAACGGCGGCCGACAGAGCCGCAATCCTTCCAAGCTGCACTGCTTGTTTGCTCCTTATATATTGTCTTTTTACTATTATAATTAGCATTATTAAATTAAATATAAACAAACAATTTAGCTCCCTAGCTATATGATCTCTCTCTTAATGCCGAGACTGTGCTGTGAGGGGCCCTTAGCGAGTCAATTAATTTTGCTGCTAATTTTTCTTTCTTGTTTCTCAGAATATAATTCACAAAATTGTATTAACACCTAAAGGAAATCTCTTCAAGCTCAGACTCTAGTAAGAATGAGGAACTATGAGCGAAGTTGGCGGCCTATGCGCCTTCTTTATACCTCTGTAAGCAAGTGTACGCATATATTAATATATAATATATAATACGTAATATGTACTATGTAATATATAATATATAATATATATATTATATAATATATAATATATAATTTATACAATATATAATGTATAAAAAAATTATAAATAATATAGAATATAGAATATAGAATATCTTACATATTCTATAAAATAGAATATAGAATGTATAATATATTATATATTCTATAATATACAATATATAATGTGGAATATATATTATGTATTGTAGAATATATAATATATATATTATACATTCTATACTAAAAAAAATATATACAATATATATTTTAATGTATATATATATATATATATATATATATTTGTCTCTCTGAAGAAAACGAGTGAATACGGTCTTGGGCGTAGTAATCAGCCTGCTGCATGCGCGAAGAAGTACAATAAATCTCTGCAGTGTTGATGCACTTAGGAGGAAAAGTTTTATCTTAATGAAGAAGACTTTATTTGCAGTATTTGTTTAGAACAAGTGCGGAGAAACCAATTAGCTGCTGGTAGAGATATTTTCTTAGGGTTTAGGGTTTAGGGTTTAGGGTTTTCGCCGCTCTTGATACTCGTTAGCTCAGACCTCAGACTCTCTCATTTTAAATTACCCTTCATAGGAATAAAAGTGAAAGAAAGTTTTGAGCTAAATGCTGCAGCATTTGGTTTATCGCTCAACTTTTTATTAAAAAAATTCTTCGTACATCCAGAAGATACTCACACAACAGCAGTCTATATCTATACATCTATACCTATATGTATATCTATAGTATATAATGTACATAATATGTATGCAATATATATATATATATATATATATATATATAACTCGTAGAGTACATCTCTATGAATAACTTTGGGCTTATGGCTGCAGCTCAAGAGCTGCAGTCGCCTCTTAATTACTCTAAATCAATTAAAATAATGCAATGAAGGAAATAATAAATGTAATAATAATAATAATAATAAATATGAGTATAGCACTTTAAGAGATGAATGGTTTGAATATATCAGTGCAAGCACAGCTGCACCTGCTTGGCTTGGTGTATTGCTGTAGTAGGTAATTCGTTACCTAGAGCATATTTATTCAAAAAGTTTGTACAGACACATTTCTATCTGCATGCATATAGCTGCCTAAGAGCAAGAAAGGGCTTTAATATTATCTACAATGTTAGGGTAGTGCCTGCAGAGAGGAGGGTTTGGTTGTGCATGCATGTGGCTTTGCGTAGAAAAGATAACAGCTTTTTTAAGTTTTTAATGTAGAGTAAAGCCCTTCTAGATTTATACTTTGTCATTATGGTTTTCTTTGTAGTTACGCCAGGTTTATATGGTGAATACTATAGATATTTTAATTTATTTGCCTATTAGTATATAATCTAATGTAATCTAATGTCTATCTAATCTAATCATCTAATGTTGTGGGCACAACAGAACTAGCGTAAGCCTTCTTAGAGACTTTAATTGAATTATTTTGACTTATTTGCAGCTAGTAAAGGCTTTCAGATAATATATTTTATGCAGATTATAGCTGTGAAGAGGAATAGGGGGTCGTCTATGAAAGCAATCCCAGCCAACCCCCTTTAAGTGTATGAATTATTTTTCTTCATTAATAAGGTGTTAAGATCATGCCCTTAAGACTCTGGGTAAATTTATTTTGCAGCTGAGAGATAGACGCTGCTCATGAGCCCGAAGGAGTTTGCGATGTGGCAAAGGGAGGCACTGCACAGCGACGTGCTAAGGGGGCAATTAACAAGAAACCAGCGGTCTCTAAAGAAATAAATAGCACCTTTTTAGACGTTTTCTACAATATAATTTGTTTAAAGCAAAGGTATAACCACACGAGTTTAAGCTCGATCAGCAGCGGCATTATTTTTCATACAAGTTCCAACACTTTGCTGCCCCATCATGTGAGGAGGCTTATCAGTAGAAGATGTTTTGCTGCTGTTTCCTTTGTCGGGCCCAAGTAGTGGTAATTAAGTTGCTAAGAACCTCTAAGGAGGCGCCGCTTCTGGTATGTATACAGACGCGTATGAAGTTGGCGTTCAGGATATGAAAGCCTTGAGATTTATAGAGACAAAAAACCCTCTTAGTTTTCATACTGAGAGTATTTCGTTACAGGAAGAGATGTGCTGTTTTGAGGAAAGGGAAGAGGGGCATATACACCGCTTTCCGTTTGAAGTTAGTAAATCTACTATATATTTTTAAATATAGAGCGCTCCTCTATCGATATAAATATAAATTTCATCGTTTCAGTATTCTTTTTCTTTCGTTTTAAGTACGTACACATGACGACAGAACGGGGATTCATATGCTTTTAAACAACTCTTATCTTGAGTCTTTTAATTCTACGACAGCTTACACGGGCCCTCTGCTAATAAGATCTCTCTCTTTACAGTATGCACGTATAATATATTTACTTAGAGGCATTGCCCCTCTCCCTCAACGGCGAAGAATCAGCTGGGGCCCTTTGTGTTTTAAAAACAAAAACTACGAAATACTACTATTATAACTCTGGTATTATTTTTATTGATAAAAGTGAAGACATCAAAGAAAAAAAGACGAAGACCGACTGCTGCATGCTGCACGCCGCGCAGCGGCAGTCGCAAGCGTATGCAGCCTTGAGGGCATGTTATTGATTTCCCTCTATTCCTGAAATTAATACATTATTACATGCAGTTAATTGGTTTTTATTTTTAATTTTAATCAAAATAAATAAATATTTTTCTCGGATGCAACGCACAGCGCTAACAGCAGGCCCAACGAGCGTTGGGGCTGTATCATTCGTACGCCGGCTTAGGGGGAGGGAGAAGTTTGTTTTAATTTCCCCATTCAATAATTTATATCTTCTGCTAAGTTCATGAATTCGATTTGTTGATCCATTTTGTTTATTTGTTGTCGCATTTCCCTTAAACAGGCGTAGTAGGGGAGGGGCAGCGCTGTGTGGTGTAGGCAGCAGCGGGCTGCTTTCCTTGTTTTACTCCTCATTCTCCTCTCGGTTCTCATTTCTTCCTTTTTCTTTTCGTTTTCATTCCTCTGCTGTATACCAGTGGCCGTCTGACTGCTCTTCTTGTCCTGCTGAGCATGCATAGCATGCTACATACGGGGCCCCGCTCTTAGGTGTAGCTGCAAGCTCAGAGAACATACTTGTTGTGTTTTGTTCTGTGGTTAAAGCGAAACAACTGACCTCATAGGGGGTAAAAGGAGGAAAAACGCAATCGCAGCGGCTGTGCCGCCTCTTTCGTTGCTGAGGGTTTGCTCCAGCGGGCCTGATAGTTTGCAGTTTAGGGTTTAAGTGTAGGGCGCCTCAAAGGTTCAGTTGGCTGTTCTTCGCGAAGTAAACGCAGAATTACAGGAAGAAAAACAACAACAAAATCAAAACAGGTCGTTAATGAAGGGCTAACAACAGACAAATACGAAGATGGCTGATTTCCTCACGTAAGCTCCCCTCCCATGCTGCTTGAGCCCTGCTGCTGTTTCTTTACGGAACTCTTTTAATAGAAATACATCTCATATATGCTCCTTCATACAGACTTGCATACAAATATATTTCATATAATGATTAAAATTTTGCCACCTTTTCAAACTGTCAGGAGCTTTGAGAAGGCTGCACTGCCGTAGGCACATCAGCTGTATATATATATATATATATATAATATATTATATAAAGAGCATATATGCTGAGCTATGAACAACGCCTTGAATACAAACTAGCTGCTGCTTTGTGAGCATGTGGAAATATGTGCCTGGCATGATTATAGCAGCATGCAGGGGTTTTATTGGTTTTCGTTTACTAATGCATTATCAAAAGGATTTAATATTTTCGTTTGTTTGTTGCTTCTGCTTTCTTCTGCTTTCCGCAGGAGGTTGCCGGCCCCCCGCGCCTCTCGTCTGTGCGTCTCAGATGCTTCTCTCGGTTCTTATTCTTTGTCTACTGCGCCCATTCGTCCTTTGAAATCTACCAGCAACAATAAAAGCAGCATTTCTATACCCCCTTATCTTCATCGCCAAGGTTTTGTGCCAAAATGCGAAGAAGACTTCGGAGGCGGTGGCTCCTACCCCGAAATATTCGTCGCTCAGTTTCCGCTGGGCATGGGCAAAAATATGGATGTAAGGAAATTCTCTGAATGAAATATATAAACTTTTGAATATTTTAGATTAAAATGGGTTTCCAAGAGCCTATTATATGCACTGCTGCAAAAATACACATATGCTGGAACTCGAAAAAAATGTTTTCATACATGATGAAGATTTGCTTCAGAGAGGTATTAATGCAATACAAACAGAAAGGGAAGGAAGAAACAATAAAATGCAGAGAGAGGCAAATAAACTGGTTTTTTCCCTGGAAAGTTAAGGCTGGCCAGCAAAAAGTTTTTTTGTTGTGAAATACTGAATGTATTTCGTACTTTGAATTGGCTTTTATGAATAATACAGCAGAAGCAGCAAAAAGATTTCGCCATTATATCTATCCCCTTGTTTTCTGCGCGTATTCCTCTGCTTTTCAATGTATAGTTCAGGTTCCAGCTTTCGAATATGCATACAATTTTTTGCATTCAATATGTTTTCATGTTTTGTTTTCAATTGCTTTATTACGTTGTTCTGCGAGCAGGGAGGCCTCTCCAGCTCGACGCTTCCACTGCAAGTGGGAGCAGACGGCCGCCTTGCTTACGATTTGGTCGTTAGACATGGTTCAAATAAAGCAGTCGTCTATACAGGCCCAGAAAGCGCCAATGGATTGCAGCTGCAGGGAGCTGCAGCAGCAGCAGCACGGGAAATACCCGGCAAAGAAGAAGAGGAAAAAGAATTGCTGAAAACCAAACAAGCCATCGAAAAAGAACTCGAAAAGAAAAGCAACGCTGGAAGAGCACAGCCCCAACATAGAGAAGCAGAATTCGTCAGATATACCCCAGCTAAAATGGTATGCATACATTGTATATAGTCTGTATTATTTCTTATGCCATAGTATTCCCTACATGTCTACGCGTGAAGATAGTTGTGTCCTTGCCGTTTGAGCGTTCCACTAGCTTTTTATAAGTATTATATTTATAATGTATATATTGTGTTTGTCGGGGGTTGTTCCTTATTCGGATTGGTAAGGATATTTTTTTCGCAGCTTTAGGGAATGTCGGTTTTGTCTTTTGCCACTTTCTTTGGCCCCATCATTCCTCATAAGTTCTGAAAAAGGAGCTATTTTTTTCTTTGTTTACATCTGTTTGTTCGGTTCTTTGCTTGCTTGATGGCTTGTGTGTTTGTTTTCTCTATCATTTCACATATCTGTTGCGAACATGTTGCTCATCGTGCTTATTTCTTCGCCCATCTTCTGTTTCTTGTTCACGTGCTTGTGCATCCAAGAAGCGCAGTTTGCGTTGTTTGCGTTTGTCTTTGCCAGGTAGAAGGGCATAACAGTGGCTGCGCGCAGCGGCTGCTACGACTTGAGGACTTACCCGTTGATCCTTTGGAGCCCCCTCGCTTTAAACACAAAAGGGTGCCAGCAGCTCGTTTCTCTCCTCCTCCTCCTGTTTTGCATTCTCCTACAAGTAATGCAATTCAGATTGACTGCATATGACCCTCCCTTCCTTGTGTTGCCCAGCCTGCTGCACCTGCTTTTGCTGCTGATGCTGATGCCACTGCTGCTTGTGCTGGTGCTTCTGCTGTTTCCTTGGTTGATTAAGAAGACAGACAGAAACAGCATGTTGTCTGTAATTTACCTACGCTTCGTGTGTGTTTCGATTGCATTTCTTTTGTTTTCCCTGTGCTGCCCCTGTCGTGTTTGTCTTGGTCTTTACTACTTGTTGCACCTGTCTTGTTGTTTTGTGTGCTTTTACACATTTTTACTTACACGCATTTTATTTGGGTTGCCATTCCTCAGGGAAACTTACGCTGCAGGACCAGCAGGACTGGAAGATTCCCCCTTGCGTCAGCAACTGGAAAAACCAAAAGGGGTATACAATACCTCTTGATAAGCGTGTTGCTGCAGACGGCAGAAACTTGCAAGATGTGAGTTGTTATCACGGTCTATTTCGGTCTATTTTTCTTCACATAGTTGTAATTGGGCACTTTATTTATTCAAATTTCCTCTTTGAGTCCTTGCTTGTGCTCGTATCTCCGTCTGTTTCTTAGTTCGGCGGTACCTTCTGCCAGGGGACGTCAGCAGCTGCTCGCTTGTGAAATCCTGTGTGTTTATGGTATTTTACGCAAGTTTATGTGCTGGGTGTTCCTTCCCTCACATTATTTTGCCCTCATGCATGCTTTTCGTGGAATCATCAAAGAGTCAGGAAAGTTGTTGGGACTGCGTTCTCCACATGTTCGTCTTGAAGTGTTTTTGCTTTTGTTCTCTTTCCTTTTCGCTTGCCTTTCTTGTCTGCGCATTGTGTTTGTATGGTTTTTTGGCGGTCTGCAGAAGTGGGGCTGCCACGAGGCAGTCAATTTCCGCAGGTGCACCATCGCTCTGTTTTTCCTATATTGAATTCTTTCGCGTCTAGAGGAAAATCCGAAGGGCTATCCTTATGCTGCGGCTTGCCTCAGGTGTCAGTGAACGACAAATTTGCATCCCTTTCCGAAGCACTTTACATAGCGGAACGGCAGGCTAGAGAAGAGATTAGACTCCGCAACGAAGTTAAAAAACAAAAGAAAATCCGCGAAGAAGAACTCAGAGAACAGCAACTCAGACAACTCGCCGCTCAGGCGAGAGCAGAAAGGTCAGAAAATTTGAGCTCTAACGGCTTGGTCATTTCGTTCTAGTGTCGCGTCTGCGTTGTACTTAGGTGCTTTCATGCCTCTCAGAATTAAATCGTCAGGTGTACAACTGAGGGATTTGGTGGCTATTTTTCTCGCGTCTAGTTGATTTTGCGAGTTCTTCCTATCCCTCCTTGCTGTGTAGAGGTCGTTTAAGCTGTTTGCTGCTCGCGTGCAGAGCTAAGAGAGGAGTCAGGGGAATAGTGTTTAAAATAGATTGTTAGATGCCTGGGCTTTGTTTGTGTGGCGATGTCTACAGAGCCCAGTTGCTGCAGCAGTCGAGGCGCGCTGCTGGGGCGGATGCGGAAGAGGAGGCAGAACGGCAGCAACGAGAACAAGTGGCGAGGGAAAGAGAGAAAGACATTGAACGCGCAGTTCGCCTGGAGGTACAAGCGTGAATAGATTCTCTTCTGTTTCTCTTTTTTTCCCCTTCGGGCTTGTTTTTTTACAGCTACGGAGATGAACCATTTCTCGCGTTTCTCTGTCCTTAGGGTTTAGTCCCTCCATACCTGCTGTATTCTGCTTTTGTATAACGTTGGATGATGCGTGTGTCGTGTAATGGTAGAAACGCATGGCGGTGCCTCACCCTGTTTCCAGTTTTTCGTCTTTAATGTCGTTTCCCGTGCGTTTACTGACGTGTATTTGTGTGGTTGGTGTCATGTTTACTATGTGACTGTGTTATGTTGCTGTTCAGAGAAGCAGAGGAAAACGCCGAGATGATTCTCAAAGAGACATCAGCGAGTTGGTGGCCTTGGGGCTGCCGGTGGACGCGAAGAAACAACGCACCGACTCCATGTTTGATGCGCGTCTCTTCAACCAAGCAGGGGGAACTGACTCGGTTTGTCATTTATATTGCCTGAGGGCAGTTTACTGCTTCTTTTGCATATGTTCAAGTTTATTACAATGTTGCGCCTTTGCTGCCCTGGCCCGAGCCATGCGCTGCCTGCTGCTGCGCCCCGTTTTTGTTTTTCCGTATTCACCAACGGCGCTTCCCCTCTTCTGCATCAGTCTCAGTCTTCTGTCGTTGCACTTTTTTTCGAGTCGCTGCTTTCCAGTGTTGGACTTGGATTCATTCTTATTTTTCCCTCCTCTTAAATGTGGTGTTCTTCCTATCTAGCTGTGTAGCGTGCTGGTGCTGCCTGTTGCTGCGGTTCCTTGGGGCGCTGCATCGCAAAAAATCAAGCGTTTGCAGGCGTTCGTCGTTGTCGCCTTCTACGTTTTAGTGGCTGCATTGTGATTGTTATATTACTGAATTCTCGTGTTCTTCCCCTGCATTGTTTCTGAGCCGCTGTGTTCTACTTGTCCGGCCTCTAATCACTGTCTTCTTGCGTGTTACGTTGTTCTTTCCCTAGGGATACAAAGGAGGAGAAGACGACACATACAACTTGTATGATCGCCCCCTGTTTGCCCAACGAGGAGGTGCAGGGATTTATCAATTCAGCCGCGACAGGTTTTCGAGTTCTGTCGGGTAAGAAAAATAGGAGCAGCTGTTGAGACTTGTATATTTTCTTCATTTCAGCATAAAGATGGGTTTGATCACAGTGGTGTTATCAAGAAATACGGTGTTTGTTTCGTAACTCCTCTTGATGGTTTTTTTCTGCACTGCCATTACATGAAATGCATTTGCCGAGATGTATACTTTACTCGTATTCATCGTGATGAGGATGCGGTCTACCACAATGAAACTTTCGAAAGTGGCTCTGTTAAGCAAATGAGGATACTTGAATTTCTGTTTTGCTTCGATGCTTTGAGATTAATAGTTGAATTGATGTTTGTATATAAGCGTGTAGACAGGTTATTAAGTGCGTAAAACGTCTGTTGCGAAAATCTTTTCAACCCTGTTTTGTATCTTAGTCACGTGTATACAAATGTGTTCCCATTTATGCATTGCATGTCTCGTGCGAGCCCGTTCTCTCTAGATATCGGTGTACCGCACGTACAACAAACATAAATACCCGCTGCTTGCATGGTGGGAATATGCATGCATATTGTTTATTTTTGGTTGACCACAGGGAAAACTCGGAATTGGCTTCGTTTGCTGGTGCTGATAAAACAAGGTACACGAGGACGGGCCCGGTGGAATTCGAAAAGGTAAGGACAAAAAGCAAAGGCACAAAGGGCAAGGCATAAAGTGGAGAAGAATGTAGTTCCAGCTAGAGTGCAGCGATGGTGGAAGTACAGCGTTCATGCGCGGTTTTGCCTATCTTGACCTGTTAGGTCCTCTTCTTAGCTTGCCATTGATTCTTATGTTGTTTTGCTTGTCTGTTATATGCTTGTTGGTTATGTGCATTGTGGGTATTTCCTCATTTGCCATGCATTGGTTTGACAAGCAAGTTAATAAAGAATGCATCCCTGGCGCAGATGCCAATCCCGATCCCGATCGGCAGCACCAGCAGAGGGATGTCGTTCGCTGTTTATTAGCATGCATCCCGTAGCTTGCATGCTCGTTACCTTTTCATTAGAACCGTTATTTGATTGCCATTTGTTCATCGTTCTTTGTTGGTTGCGTGGTGTCTGCTGGTTGTTCTTTATTCGGTGCCTAGTTATCTTCTGCTGTGCTGCAGGACGTGTCAGATCCGTTTGGCCTGGACAATCTTCTTTCCGAGGCCCACAAGAAGTAAACGGCTGAGATGGGATGTAGTTCTTAACGAAGAAAAGGGCTGCGGTTTTGACTGGCTGCGGGAAAGGCACAGGTTGAAATGTGCCGGAAGCTTAGGTGTTTGTAAACCCCCACTTTGGCGAGCACGATGGCTGTGATGTTTGTTATCGTAGGCATGTACGTATATATGAAACGCACGTATGTGCATCCATGTGCATATAAATATGTATGCATATGTGACTTACTGGCTTTCCCCCAACTTCTTTGTTCAAAAGGACAGCCGTCCTTGATCGCAGGGCTTTAGGTGGTCTCCACTTACAGTCAGTCAGGATGTTAAACGACACTGCAACGCATATTCACATTCCTCATAACGGCGCTGAAAGGCTTTTGCATACGCCTCGCAGTTGCACGTTACAAACCGCGGTCCACTGAGAGGCAGTTGGAAACACTTTATGCGTACACCTCAGTACAGCCGGCAACTGGCCTGCCCGTCGAATATCCGCGCCATATTCGCAAAAACTGGCATATGCTGATTACTTTTGGGTAACGTCAGGGGGATATGCTCACATGTAGCTTTATTTAGGGAGACATCTACACACGTAGAATCTGCGCAGGCATGTGCGTATGCTTATATGCATAAAGGATAGTTTGCGTGCTTTACGTAGTCCCACTATATCGTCTTTCGGTAGACCAGAGAAAGAAGTAAGCACAATATAAATAAATGGGCAGAACAAAGAAGAAAGATTGCACGGAGTGGGATTTGAACCCACGCGGGCGTTCGCCCACCAGAACTTGAGTCTGGCGCCTTAGACCACTCGGCCATCCGTGCGAACTTCGGATGTTTAGAGAGCAGCTGTATCCTTCCAAAAGCAACACCGGCATTACCGAAACTAAATTTGCAGAATGAAGAGCAGGAAGGGGACGGAGATGGATTTAAACCCGCGCTACACTACCTTACGCAGTCCCGTTCTGCGCGAACCCCCCCAAAGATGAACTACAGACCGCACAAATATAAACGCAATAATTCGAGGGCAGTGAACAGTTACCTTCACTGCGATGTGTGTGGACATTTCATGAGCATTAGCGATGCTCGTAAGCCTGTATTTGTACATTCCGACAACGAATCAAGAAAGCTGTACTTCAATGGCGGCAAGGCCTTTCCTCCACATCGTGGAGCAGACTGACACCTGCTGGCCGTTCTTCTTTCGCGACAGGTGCCTAGCAGATTCACCTTAAACTTATCCATTCTTTTTGCGCGTAGGCAAAAGTGAAGCTCTAACTACAAGCGACAAGCAGGAGCCTTGAACTCTGGGTACCGGTCCTGTTTCCCCCCGTGGGTATTAAAGCACTAACGAATCGTACTCCTACTATCTTCAGCTGAAAGTACTTAGGGCCGTTAACAGGGAACACAGATATTTCCAGTGCTCACTTGGCGTCAAATTAAATTGGGCGTTCTTCTTGCGTGCAATTTACCGCGCCACGTGGTGTCAGCTGCTTTGTTGAAGACGAGCTGTATATGTTCCCTATCTACTTTGTATGCGAGGGCAAGCGGTATGCGTTTCATTGCTAGCAGGTGTTCGCACACTCACCCACTAGTTGCTACAGATTCCATTTCTTAATATGTTCGTATGAAGTTTAGGGCGAGAAAGCCAGAGCAACGACAAACAAAGCCCTTCCTAGTTATTGAAAGGAGCCAGTTCACTGTGGCTGCATTAAACCAGTGTGCCATGCGTCTACGCTGCTGCTCAGCGTTGCGCATACACCCGACCTCTGCAGCAGCATCAGGAACAGTCGGAGGCACAAGCAGGGTTGCCTGGTTCGCCAGCAGCTGATCCCAAGGACTACAGCACAGAGGAAGACGAAGGAATGAAAGTCAAATAGTCCGCTAGTCTTGCCATCTGCGTGTTCGCGAGGGCCTTCTGGTTGTCCAAATATATCCGCAGTTTTTCGCCCCAAACCCGCGTCCAACGCGGCGCGGCCTTTGTGTCGTCTCTCCATTTGTCCAATTGTGCAGTTCCTGCAAGAATGGCAACAACAAAAGCCCCATAAATTACTGCAGATTTTGTTTCTATATTTCTGTCCCAACTCGCAGTTGTATCTTGCTTGCGAGGATCTACATACGAAACTGGTGGTATATGCCTGGGTAGAGCATAAATACAATCGAGCATTTACACTGTGCCCCCTTCGAACAAACGTTTCCAGCTGCCCCAGCAGCAACTGTTGCTGCAGCAGCTGCTGCCGAGTGCAGCAATGAGCTACAGCGCTTACGGTCCTCAGCTGCCTTGGCTACGGATTGCAGCGCGTCGGATATAATCTCACGAATACGGTCAGCTGCCTCTGGATCATTGCGAATGGCAGTGAATGTGAACGTGGGCCCCCATGGCTTCTCGCCAGCTGCAGCAGCGGCGGCAGAAGCAGCTGCCGCTGCTCCACCTGCTCCAGCCCCCCCTGCACACAAAAAGTGATCTAGAGAGGCGTGAGAAGAAACGAAGAGCGAAGCCAAGAATCTCCAGGACAGGCTTTGCACCCCAGTGCTAAACAAGCCACAGAGTGGCAAATCCTGCAGATCCATGAGGCTCTTCTTCAGTTCATATTCGCCGTCATCTTCAGGGACCTCCACCTGCAAGGTCAGGAAGTCCACTGGGTTCCCTGAAGCCGCAAGCAGGAGACCCTATCTAACAATTCAAACAAAGATAGCAACCGCAATCAATAGAGACAACTAGGAAATTGAAATCTATAGACTGGGAAATCAAAACGGTCGTAATCAGAGACAGACAACGGAAGGCAAAGCAAGCAACTAAGGACAGTAGCTGGAAAGTCATATGACTGTGACAAATTCGATGGCGTTCGGGCCGTCTTGGTTGAAGCAGCAGTAGCAGCAGCAGCAGCAACTGCAGGACAACCCGCTGCTGCTGAAGGTGTAGCCAGCGCAGCGACTGGAACAGCAGTAGCAGCTGAGAAATGCTAGGCTTACCTTTGTCTTCTCCGTTGAATTGCCATTCTGCGTTTGAGTCGGTCTTATCTGTTGCTGTTTCCCTCCGAGGGGGCTGCAGGCGTGGGAATGAACTGGGGCAGAATCCGAAGTAGGCTAAAAATTGCCAGGACTGAAGAGGCCCGTAATGTGCGTACACCTGGGCCCCTTTAGGCACATCGCAGGCCAAACGGAGGCAGAGGCAGAGGCTTCCACACTCTTCCTCGAGCACAGGAGACAAGACCTGTCCGTGGAAATGGTGGTTCAGCAAGTCTCCAAGGGGAACGAAAGATGCACAAGAAGGAGGAAGCCGCACAAAATACGTAGGGGTTGACGCGCTGGGCGCCGCCTTCTGAACCCCCACAGGCAGCAACACGCACCGAGACTCCTGTGCTGCACCAGCCGTCTCAAGAAGTTCCAACAGAAACGGCACCCGATGCTCTTCTTCCTCCTCTTCATCTGCGTCTTCTTGCGCATCCTCTCCCTCCCTGTCCTCCGCTGGGTCTCCCGCCGGGGGTCCATCGACAGGAGCCCCCGGCCCCTCCTTGTTGGCATCGCCAAGGGGCTTTTTAAGGGGCCTCGCCCCAGGCTGGAACTCCTGAAGAGGTGGAAGGGGCCGCAAAGGAAGCGAAAAGGAACGGGACTCGAGAATGAGATGCGCCCACAGAAAGTCGGTAGAGTTCAGCTGAGCTAAGAAAGCCGAGAGTTGAGCTGCTCCACTGCAAGAAGAAAGAGAAAGGGCCCCTAAAGAAGGACTCGCTTTGGCTGCTGCTGCTGCTGCCACCGCACCCGTGGGCAAACCAACGTGGAAAGGCGCATCTGTTGCTGTGGTTGCCGCTGCTGCTGCTGCTGCTGCTCTGCAGGCGGAGAGCACCCCGCCACCATGCTGCATCCCTGCTGGAGGAGGAAAGGACTGCTGCAGCAGCGGCAGCAGCTCCTGGTGCATCATTTTGCACTTGGCCAGAGAGCGGCTCACGGCGCTTTCCATGGCAGCGTCTCCGAGGAACTCGACAACCCCTTCAGAGTCCATCAGCAACAACTCCTCCTTTCGAGCTGCTTCTGCTGCTGCTGCTGCTGCTGAGCCACCAGCGGAAGAACCGCACACAGCCTCTGCTGTGGCTGCTGCATCCGCTTCTCCAGCAGCAGGCAGGAAGCGCAGCAGGGCTCTACCCCCCTCTTCCCCACCAGTGAAGGCGAGGAACAAAAGAAAGAGACACAAGACGACGTCGCAGTCAACAAGAGGCTGCAGTTCTGTAGGCTGCTCGGGTATCTGCTGCTGCTCTTGGGGCCTCTGCTGCGCTGCTGCTTCCTGCTGCAGCAAAATCTCGGGCGGCAACCCCAGCAGCAGCTGGGCGAGAGGAGAGAATGTGGGGTGTGTCAGAGCGGTATACGGATTGATGAGGGCGGCGGCAGGGACACGCAGCAGCACTTCTCCCCGCTTGAGCTCGTCTGCAGCAACGATCCCCCGCCCCTCTTGCTTGAATGACGCCACCTGCACCTTGGGGTGTACGTATGCCTGCAGCTCGGTGGCTGCAGCGCGTAGAACAGCCGTATCTTTCTCGTCGAGGGTGTACTGTCTCACTTCATTTGCAGGGGCGCAAAACAGAGCGAATAAATGGTGCGCCTGAGACGCATAAGCAGCAGCAGCAGCAGCGGCGGCTCCCGCTGCTGACGCCTGCTCCGCCTCCCACTGCTGCTGCGCGTTTTGCAGGAACAGCTCAGGAGGCCGCTGCATAATCGTCAAGCAGTGGCGGAAGCTGAATGGCCCTGAGCAACCAGCAAGAAGACCCCAGGCCTCTCCTCTGCTGCCTTGGGTTCTGCCTCTCGCCAGGCGAAAACAGTGCCCATCTTTTTTCCTCTTTCGGGTCTCTGCTGCTGTTGGAGCGTCGCTCGCTGCAGCTGCTGCATCACTGTTTGGTGTGGCTGCTGCTGCTGCAGCATCATTGGTGCTCTTCCCTTCCGCCTTCGGGAGGCGTTGCAAGTGCGCCTCAAAGAAATACAACTCACTGTCAGAGGCGTGCTGGACGCGCAGGGCGTCAAGCCAAATGCCGCAGTTAACCCGCACACAATCAGCGCAGAGGCAGCTGCAGATTCTTAGAAGCCTGAGAGGGTTTTTCTTTGCATTGGCACTGATGCTGCCATTAGAAAGAGAAGCAGCACCTTTCCCCTGGGTGCTAGTTGAAGCAGGAGGGTCGACAGTGCATATATCAATGCCTAGAGACAGAAAAAGGGATGCACGGAACGCCTCGTGAGTGTCGTTTTCATCAGGAGCAGGAGGAGGGAGCACCAAGTACCTTGAAGAATCACAGTTGCTGCTGCTGCAACTGCAGCGCACAGATACCATAGTGTTTGGGTTCGGTTGTTAGGCGGCCTTCCGCAGTTCGAGAACGGACTGTATGCGCCTGCTCTTCAGTTGTGCTACTGAAATTTTCGGCAATGATGTGGGAAGCGTTTATTGTTGGTCTTTGTATCATTCCGCTTTTTCCGTTAACTGCAGCCGCCGGCGAAACCCAGCATCGAGACAAAGTACGGGAGTTGAAATATGCTTATTCTCTCGAACGAGCCGACTACAACTTCAATTTAAAATCCTTTTGCTTACATTAAAGCTAAAAGAACGCGAGAAGTTGTATTTATTCCCTGCGTCTGATGCCGCAAGACTGTCGGCGGCGTTCATTTACAAGGCAGGCCCAGCCCCACAAGGCAGCAAGCTAATCCCTCTTACCTACAAATGGAAAAAAGGACACTAACTCAAGTAATAATTAATACTACTACTAGTTAAAGGGTGTATGATAAGACAATGCATACAAAGATCATCCCAATATGAATCGCCGTCTCCCACACCTTTCTGCATTTCGACTTTTCCTGGAGGAACACCAAGGAGGCCCACGATACACTGAAACGTTAACGCTTCTGCGCATTTCTGCTATTGGTGCAGTATATATATATATATATATACTTTTGTATATATAAACCCACTAATTACTCCGTGCACTGCTATCTATCTGCCGCCCCCGTCCTATGCTAAGACCCCGAAGTAATAGGTTGAGAGGGTCGGCAGTATTCTGCTGCACAATCCCCCTATTAAAGCCTCATCCTGCAAGTGCCGCAGTGAAGCCGTACAACAATTAACAGAAAGCCAAACATCTGTCCGAAGTTCCGTTGTTGAAGCGTCAACGACGACAAGCAGGCCATGAAAATTCTCACGCGCCCTGCTGCGTACACAGTTCATCTGCTGTTTCCCATTGTCTGTCTGTACAGCAGAAGGCCTGAAACGAGAGCCTCGGGAAAAACTGTACCTTTTCGTTCAACCCCAAGAGCTTCCAAGTTCCGGTCTCCGGCACGCAACACCACATTGAAAACCATGATCACTGTGCAGTACAACAATACGGATAAGGACCTGCGGCCTTGGTACAGCTCAAGACAGGATATTCTTGTCACTTCTAATTGCGCCTTTGATTAAGCAAAGAGGCCACACGGTGGCCAACGGCAAAAGCCACAACTCCAAGCTGACGCAATCTTCAGGCCCTTCGAGAAATATATCAAATGCGCTTTTGCTATATCGAATCGTACATATGGCAGTACATCGTATACGAATACAACTGAATACAGCACATTTTCCGTTGTAGGCACATTGCGACCCAAAGCCTAAAGTACAAAACCTCATGCGCTTTACTGTGAGCCGAAGACACGCGAAAGGAAGGCCTTTAGATCGTTGAGTTCTTGCTGGTTGGCGGAGTGGCCCAGGCCTTGGTACATTTTAAAAGTGATGTCCTCTTGGCACTTCTCCGGCCGAGCTCCCAAATCAATAAGTCTGTTTCGCACGCTTTCCACACTGGTCTGTCCGTACACCGGACGCACCATTTCGTCCAACGCTCCGTGACAGTGCAGAATACGCGGCACGGCCTGCACGTAATGGGGGGATACTTCAATCTCTTTTCCCAGAGGACACCAGGAAGAAAGCGCTACTATGCCCCCTAACTTGTGCGGAGACGTTAGGCCTACTAAGTAGGCCAAAGCTCCGCCCTGACTGAACCCCCCAACGAGAATACGCGAAGGATCAATGCCTGCTTTGATCTCCGCCTCAATTATTTTGTCGATTCGCGCCTTGCTGGCCATCAGGCCCTCTTTGTCTTCTTTGGCGTCTGCAGAGAGACCCCGTATGTCGCTCCATGCCGTCATACGGACCCCCATATTGAGCGTCACTGGTCGCGTCGTCGCTGTGGGCAGGATGAGCCGCGTGTTCTCGTGTATTTGTGCAGCTTCAAACAGCTGAAGCAACTCCGTCCAGCCGCCTGCAGTGTCCCCCAAGCCATGCATGAAGATCAGAGTGCCGTTTGCATTGCTGGGCTTCCAGTGGAGGCCCTCTCCCCCATTTCCATCACCGGGTGAAAGCACTACTGGCATCTTCTCGCAAGACGGGGAAGCCGCTGCTCCCGCACACGTCGCAACGTAACGTCCTACAGCTACCTCGCTGCTTCCAGCGACTTGGAGGACTCCTGTTGTATCTCGTTTCTGAAATGTAGAGGCCAGGAGACACACAAGCAGCGACTTGCGCGCCGAAGAAGCCACAGAAGAAGCTGCTCTAGCGTGAGGTGCCGCGACCCTGGTGGAAAAGCGAGCTGCGCTCAAAGCGGCCAAATTCTGTCGCAACGCCCTGTCTGGACTCGGCAAAGAGTTGGAAACAAGAAATGCTGAGGAAAAACAGATGCTTTCCACAACGAACAGCCCCAGAATTCCAAAAAAATGCAAGTTCGCAAAGCGAGCAAACCGCGCTACGGCCCTGCTCGTCATCCCAACAGGCCAGCGGGACCTGTGGAAGTAATTATGCAATCACACGGTGTTTTGATTCGACCAGCTCCAGGAAAAAGGGAAAAAAGAAGTATACATCTTGGAGTGCACGCAAACACACACAACCGACACTTGCACTTCACGGGCAGCCACTAGCAGCAGCCGGCTCCCTCAAGCTGAGGGCTGCAACAGATGCCAGCTTGTTTGCCCTTTGCCTATCGGCAGTAATTTATTTCCTTTTTTAGTTGAAAACATACATCTCCACCTCCTGTTTGTAATGGCTCAGGAAAGAGATCATTAAAGGTCTCTATAGCCCCCCGTCAAGCTACTCACGTAGCCACACAAGCACGACAAGGTGCGATCACTGTCTTCAAGACTAGGCTGGGCATCTCGTGTCAAAATAGTTTATGAATAAAAGTTCCCATTTCATTCCGTAATCATAACGTTTTTTTGTACTACTTACCACTCCCCTCTTGAGTTCCTGACGAAGCAGTTGCGTTTGAACCATCGATTGTAACATGCTCTGGCGTCATGTTGGTACGTGGACAGCGCAGGTTGGCTCTTGACGGACAGGCGTGATTGTTTAGTAGCATTCTACAATATTATGCCATGCAACAAGGAGGGGTTGTGTGCACTACAGTGTGGAGTTACCTTGCCCAGCAAGGGACCTGCATCTTATGCCAGGCCGCCACTTCACCGCAACAGCCCGAAGCACTTAAACCGCGGTAACAAGGACGCCTGGAGGCGGGAGTAGAGGTAGTCTACTCTCATGGAAGACTTATCTGAAGTATGTTGACCCTGTTGACTCTCATGACGTTTCCTTGGTAGGATGGAGGACCCTCCTCTCACCTGGCAGCGTCGCATAGTTGGACAGGTGCGAGGAGAGTACTCTACTGGCACACCTCTTCTGCCTAGTGTGTAGTAATGATTAGTAACGAAGACGTTTTGCAGGGGGGGAGTGGGGGGAAGGTCTCTAGATATTCCCCCCTAGGATGATTTCCAAAATTTCCGCCCATATCTGGAGTCTTGGAGATTGATCCGGATTTAGCCTCTGACAGTAAAGCAGCCATCAACTAGTTGCCTGGCCTTATTGCAACGAGCGCAGTATCGGCAGCCTATATAGTGGAAAGTGTCTATACAAGAAAGCATACCACTGCTAACCGTACAGATGCCACGATGAGGGCTCAAATTCCATTTTTTCTCGGACGTGCGCCTGAAGACCAACAGGTGGTATTGGTATTTCTATTTCAGAAAGGGATGCTTGGCTGAAAGGGTGCCACTTTTCCAGAGCAACGGATCCAGAACTCTTCCAAGTTGCGCACGCTTTTTGAATTGGCGATGGAACAACTACGGCCGAATAAAAAAGACGTAAACAGGGGACCTTTTGAAATAGCGCTGCACCACGTCGGCAAGTATTAGTCCCTGGTGAACAGAATACCAACAGTCGGCTCGGAACTTCCATATCATTAATAACTTACACCGAAGCTGTCCCCAGAAAAGAGGCAGTCGGTAACTGCCTGGTCCATGGAGAAAGAACCAAGAGATGACTGGCTTGAAGTCTAGCAGTTGGTGGAGTCCTTATGAGTCAACAAGAGAAAAAACCTACGGCTACCACCATAATTCAAGATAAAGAAAAAATGTCTGGAAACGACGTAGTTATAGAGCCTATAGATTTGGGGGGTGTTAATGCGAGATCCGTCCCTAAAAGGGGAACAGCCGGCACAAAGGGAATCTGGCACTCACAAAGTAGAGGAAATATAAGAACTAAAAACAAAAGCCTTCGAATAGCGATGCAATAGAGGCCAGCGAACCCTTGCCCTACGCAACATGCGGCCCAGTGGATAGGTCGAAAGGAGGAAACAGGCACTTCTGCAGATCGTCCCCGAGTAGAGTCTGTGCTTATACAAGCGTGGTCACGCGCAGCGCAGCTTAAATTGCATAAACCCATTTGGCTGCAGTTACTCAGTCGCGTGCACATTAGTGACCATGCCCTTGCATGTACGCACTCTCCAGCCCATTTTAAATCATTTAAAATATCCTTTTAATACTTTACCAGCCCCAATTACTTTCTCTTCGTGATCTGAGCTATTGCTTGCACCCATGGCCGTCACGGCGCCGCCGCCGTCCACAATGTTCTTTCTATTTTGTTGCTGGACCCCTCGTTTGGGAGTAGCCAGATCCCTGTGGCACCCTTTATCGATATTGAACGCCGGCGGCGACTCAAACTACACTTCTGATTCGGCTGGGATGGGCGCATTACAAAGCAGGGTCAGATTCTGGGGAACAGCACATCACGCCTGTCTTCGTACGACGGCTGCTTACTTCAGCGACCGAGCTTGCAGCAATGGGACGGGCGTAGGCGCCAGAAGCTGCGAATCGAGGCAGTATTTGAGCATGCCAGTCGCACTTTCCCACGTATTCATTTCCCTTCTTCCTTTCAGCGGCGAGGTCAGTGGCATCGCTTGCCAGCTCCTTTCCCTTCCCTTGTGCACTCATCCCTTGCGGCACAGCCAGACACATGAAATGCCTAGCTCAGGCGAGAGGAAGGGCCGATTTAGCCTGCGCTTTATCACGTTGGCACGTCCATTGCTACTTGCGTGCAAGCTGTCGATTGATGACTAAACAAGTCTTCAAGTATTGTATTGGTTTAACCTCACCTCGCTGCAACTCATGCCGCTAGGAAGACCCCCGTTCAATCACAACGACTCTCTCACTGTTGCATGCACCAGACGGTATTAAACATTTACTCGGAACGTGTCGGCCATCCTGCACGCCTGGAGAGTCATGTTCCTACTTCAAGACCATGCTAGACACTTTGCGCCATGCACTAATCCTGCAGGCACTAGTTGAACACTCATTTGATCCTCAGTATCCGGCATCGACTCAACCAAAAGCACTACCACCAACTACAAGACAATGCTACAGGCGATGCCACATCACACCTAGGCGAAGAGCAGTCCGTCATCCTTTGCAGGCAGAACCTGAGTAAACACACTGCAGATGGACGCTTGACGCCTTCAAAAAAATAGATACATACGGGAAACCGCATGTAACACTTGCAAGTTCAAAAAAAAACGCCGTATATACACAAACCACCACGCCTTCAGTAGCTGCGAAGCAATCTCCCGCAACGAGCAGCAACTCGCTGCTCCTGGATAATGCCAGCCGCGCGGGTTCCGTCTAACTTATTCTGTGTACAACTGAGCGAGTGAAAATTAGAAAACTCTTTCTTACTGGAAGGTGTTTATTTCCACGCGAAGCATGCAAACTCCACAGGCTTTTGCCCAAGCCCCAGCCGACACTTACTGTCTCAGCGGCTGTCTGCAGCACCCCATCGCCATCTCAGGTGATGTATGGGGAGGTTTAGAAATTTTTACTTTCCTTCAGTATTAACCGCTTTTTTCTGTTGACTGTTTGTAAAGTAGCAGCATGGCCTCTTCGTCACCCACGGCGGAGCGATGGTAGCGCCAAACATTGCCGACCACAGTCTTTGGGCAACTGAAGGCCAGGCTGCGGCTTTCGCTTCTTCTAAACCCGCGCAATCTGTCGTCTCACGCTCACGTACTACCTCTTCTGACCGTCGACAGTCCGGTTCATCTCCTTGTAACGCTGCCAGTGCTGCTGCGGTTGCCAACCCTGCCGCCTCAAACTCAGCTTTCCGTCCACTGCGTTTCCTTCAACTTGTGACTTTCACAGGATTTCTCGCTGCTGCAGCGTCTGTCTTAGGAAAACTGGCTTGCAGCTTCAGTCCCAGCGATCCGCTTCAGCAGTTCTCGGCTTCCTTGTTGCGTTGGCTCTGTCCCAGTCTCCCCGTCGACGGAGACGTGCTTCTGGTGCAAGGCGATGCAGACTCTGGCTTCACGCAGTTTAATCTGAAACCTGATGGCTTTGGAGCCTTGGTAGTTCAAATTGGCAGAGCGGCAGTGCTGCTCGCTACTTCTGGCCCTCGTTGCAAGTTCATTGGTGTTGACGAGTTAGGGGGGGAAGTATTCTTAAGCGTAGTTGCCTGCTTCTTTAGCGCCGTCCTTCTTTTGCGCGCCTGCCTTTTCGGCTGCATGCTCGCATGTAATGGCTTCATGCTCAATTTCCATGTCAAGTCCCTATTAGTTGCACCGTCGGCTGGCAGCAGCAGCGTCGCAGTCTTTGCATCCAACTTCCTTTTCTCTGTTGTTTTGTCTTGTCTGCTTCTCGGAGAGCACCTGAGCTGCCGATTTTTTGCTGGTGCGGCGTGCATGCTCCTAGGAGTGGCGCTGCTCTCTGCTTCAAAGACGCGCAGTCACTACTGAGTCACCGTCGCGAAAGCATACTCAGTAGACCATCTCAGTTCATTTTCTCTGAAGGGTACAAGTTTCTCCTTTTCACCTAATATCGCGCTTCTTCTACACCCATGGAGCCTCCTCCATATACGTGCGAGAACAAGATCACCGGCAGCGCCAGCAGCAAGATGGAGTGCTCATCTTCTTCGCTGGCGCATGAGGCACGTGATCTTCGTAAGAACACCGCCGACGCTGCACTGTCTAGCGATGAAGTCCCCACCTCAGCCGACAGCGTACGGGAGGAAGGGCTGCGAGCTTTTCGGGCCGGCGATTGGAGAGGTGCAACTGATGCTTGGAGCCGTGGACTCCGTACGCTTGAATATATCTTAGCGAGGGAAGACGAATTCGATGAAGACAAGAGGAAGGAGTTTCTCGCTGTACGTCTTAAGCCTAGCGAATGCTTATAACATTGCGACGCAGCTGGTTCAAAATTTAGGTTCCACAGCTGCGCTTGTCATGACGGCCGGTTTCTTTAAGCTAAGTGTTCGCACCTCTTTACAGTAAGCAGAGTACGGCTGTTGTGACTGCTTATTTCTGCTGTGCCTGCTCGTATGCCTTCAGATGCATCAGTCGTATTTGTTGAACTTGTCGCTCTCCACCCTCAAGGAGAGCCGCTGGGCCGCATGCATCCTGTACTGCGACAAAGCGCTTCAGCGTGACCCGAAAGCTTTGAAGGCGCTCTATAGAAAAGCTCAGGTACTAGGGGTGCATCCAAATATACCTGCAGAGCAGCTAGCGGTCATAGTTGGCGGTTCGTTTTGTTGTTGCTGTGCTGGCTGGTTGCTATAATACAGTCAGCTGGGGAGGTGGTGGGTAATTGGCAAGGGGGGGGGAGACGCGAGCCGCGTGCATGAATGAGGAAGGCGGAGCAGTATGCATACAGTAAAAGCAGTGTGCTGTGCATGTTGTTTTGTTCGGTTGCGCAGGCGCAGCAGGAATTGGGGGACTTCGACGGCGCATTGGCCACTGTAGATAGGTATTTGAGCGTATCTCCGGGGAGTCCTTTGGCCTTGTCGCTGCAGGCCCAGCTACGGCACTTGAAGGCTGCCCACGCAGTAAAGGAAAAGAAGTTGCTCCAGGGGATGTTCCGCAATTTGGAACATGACCCGCGGTCGGAGGCAGCTGAAGCTGCTGCTGCGGAGGCCGGTACGGGGAATAGCAGTGGTTTACTAGGTTCTGTGAAGGCAACTCTCAAGGACTGGTTTAGTGGCGTGGGTTCGAAGCAGCAGCCCAGTATGGATTGTCCGCAGTACAATCAGACTATGGTGCAAGATATTGCCGCGGTGCAAGCAGCTATGCGAGCCGCCGGTATGGATGGTAAAAATAACCCGAACGACTACAGTCAAGATGCTGTGGCGGAGGCTGTAGCTTCTTTGTTGGGGGGCAAGGATAAGGCCGGGACAGTAAACATGGAGGAGCTAAAGCGGCTCACCGCTCTGTTGAACAAGTATCAAACGATGCACGCCGGGGAGGCTTCGTTCATGGATAGACTGAGGTTTCGCCTATCGCTGACGTGGTTTGGCATTCGGCACGTCTGTGCGTCGCTCTGTTGCTATTTTTGCCGAAGAAGACAAACACAGCAACACGCACAAGCAGAACCCGAGTGGGAAGACGTGCAACCTAGAGCTTCTGCAGCTTCCCGCAGTCCAGCACCCGAAGGCAAAGAGAACCGGGGCTTCCTTAACACAGCCCAGCGAAGGCAGCAGTGCCGCACTGCGGCGGCCGCAGCAGCTGCTGGTAGAAGACGGAGGAATCAACAGCACTTTGCTAAGGGGACGACTTCCAGCGGCAGAGTGGAAGATCTTGGTTGAGCGGCCAATGTTAATGAGCTGAGTAGCAGCAATACTAACTGCAGCAGATGTGGGTAGTGCCGCGGATAATTTGCAGCCGCAGTTTCAGAAAGACGCCGATATGTAGATGCCTTAGAACGTGTGCGGTTGCTTGAGCAGCTGGAGTTACACTGTTTGTCTAGGAGACAGCATGCATTGTCTCTACGTTTTCACGGAGGCTCGAGGCAATAATTCTGCTCGTGCTGCTGGCACGTGTACCCGCAGCCTTTGAGCGTTCAGCAGCTGGTTGTGCATCGTAGCGGTTCCCTAAGAGGTCGTAAGCCCAAGACAACATTGACCTGTACACTTTAGATTTCCTTCGTTAGAGTTAAATGCAACGTTCTGCAAGTTATCTGTTCGCCCGTTGGCACGTGAAACTATCGGTCAACGAAGGTGGGATGGCACAGGAAATAATAGATGCGGGAATGTGTTGGAGATCCAGCTCCTGACAGGTAGACTGTCGTCGGTATGAGCAGTTCAGACAGGGGTGATGCCATGCTACATTGGTTGTAGGGTGCTTGTGATGGGTTGCCGGAATGTTTACGGTCGTGTGTTACAGCTAGTCACGCAACAAGAACTTCAATATTGTGAAAGTTCCTTGCGGGAAAAGTGACATTGGCACAGAATCCGCAAGGCGATGCCCGTGGAGGGAAGCTGCTCATGCTGCTTCTTATAGGGCTGCCCGTGCCGCTCCTTATGAAGCTAGATTTGCCCTTTAGTTAAGGGCTGGTGAAGCTGAGCATGTTAGCCCCCTTTCTCACGCTATCACAGAACCGCAGGTACTGGGAAGCTAACGCAAATCTTAACAGAGCAGCTGAACAATCCTCAATTATTTGTCGGGGAGAACTGATAGGCAGGGGGAAACGGTGCTTCGTTGTTATTAAGCAGTCACCATCAACTCAGCCCATTCAAAGACGCTGGGCGATGTCGGCGCTGCTCAAACTCCATGAAATGCCACATCCAACAAATTCCCTAGCAGCTCTGGGCTGCACTGCTCTCCTCGCTCGACCAAACCAGATGTAGCCTCCTAACACCAGCCCGCAAGTGCATCGCTCACTCGCAGTGGGCGAGTCTACGGAATGGGCTGCCCTGGGCAAGCCAACCGCCCCTGCGCGTCATAGCTTCATTAGCCTTTACAGCCTTCCCCCTGCGGCGCAATGCTGCAGGCGTTAATTACTGATGGATTGCCACGAACCGCTCCGCACTGCCTCATTTTGATTATATTTCCGTCCTGGCGCTGCAGCCAATGACGGAAGCAACAGGAAGTCGACGCGATTCGCCAGTTTTGCACTCCAAAACGGCTAGGGGCTGCCGCAGGAGTTGCCTATGGTTATGTACGGTGCGACAGATGAACATCATCTAATTAGAATTCTGCGGCGCGGGCATTAGCACGTCGCACCAGTGAGTTTTGAATGTCATCAGGCTCAGGATCCAGAACCGCTCCGTAGCCCAGGCCGACGACTTCTTCTACGCTCACTGTGATTTCGGGGCCGGCGTCAAAGGCTTCTACAAGATCCTGCGGATCCCCGTCTAGTGTGCCAACGCGTTTCTGGTAATACAAACGCAACCGCATCTGCTCCTTCATCCATCCATCTATCATGATGGTGCGTGCGGCCAACTCGGTTTCTGACAGGTCCTCTTCTCGATCTTGAGGCTCCTCAGCATCGAGCGCCACCACCTCATCCGCAGAAAGTTGCAGTCTTTCAGGTATAGGTTCTCCTCTCAGTTCGTAAAGACGTATTTCCTTCCTTCGTCTTTCTTCCCACACCCGCTTATCTGTCTCAACGCGCAGCTCCACGAACAGGGCCGGAACCTCCAGCCCCATAGGAGAACGGCGAATAACACTGTATGCCAGCTGCAGCAGGGTAGGATTGTCCTTCACCTTCTTTGGCCCGCTCAGCACGTCGCGATAAATCGACATATTCACACACTCCAAAGCTCCAGTATACTTCGGCCTGTACTCAGCCAAGAGATAGCACACAGAATATTTTTCGCCCTATTTTGCGCGAACGCATTCCAAACGTAACCTAGATCCCTGTCGAATTAACAGCTTTGAGCAGCCGAAAGGACAATAATATACGAAGGCAGCAGGAGAGTGGAAATGCATATATCCATCTAGACACTGTCCTACCAAAAATTATGAATAGGTTGACTTACGGAGTCTGCAGGCGGGGAACAAAGATTCGGTCGATTAGTTCATTAAGAGCCCTCACCTCCTTTACCTGATCAGCAAGAGGATGATCTGGATCCTGCAAATGCACAAGCAATGGCGTTCGGGTACTTCACATTAGCATAAAGTAATAGGCACATGGTAATACATCTCACAAAAAGGCTGCTTCAAATGCGAGGCACTATTATCACAACTGCTTAGTGCTGCACAGCACAGCAATAAGTCAACTCCTTCGTGGGAAAAAAAGCTCTATGGCCTTAGCACTTCGTCGTTTGGTTTCTACGAAGAGGGCCTTTAGAGAATGCGCTGCTATTAACGGATACACCTCTTCCATGCAGCGTACCTTTCCGAACTCGGTGAAGGCGCTGAAGATGCTCTCTAAGACTGGATTTTCGGATGTTAGAGATTTGTCACCGCTTGCGTTGGACGCAGAGCCCCTCAGGTTGCTCTGCCCTTTCACACCACCACGTTTTGCTGGACGCTTCTTAGCACTGGATCCCTCCTTTTCTGCGTGGTCGTCGTCTCCATTCATTTGCAGCATGGGGTCCGAGTTCCGCCGTTCAGGCTCATTACCACCTTTCGATCCCTTACCATTCCCCTTTCCCAAACCACTCCGCTCCTTTTGACCGTCGGAGCCTCTGGAGTTCCCCGCTTCAACTGCCAAAATGTAGCTGAAATTCATCCCAGAGAAGCCAACTAGGTTGCTGGGGTCCGATGGGCCCTGGAATGTTCCCAGCAACACCACAGCGGCGGCTGCAGCTGCCGCGCGTCGTAATAACTTCGCAGCCGCCATCCTTGCAGGCCTGGAAGTCATACCAAATCCGTGGGCTGTACCCAGCGCCTTAAAAAAAGCAAAAGAACTCCCGTTGCTCCCTCCTGCAACGTCCAGCTGATGGGGAGGGACGATGCTGCGCCTGCAGGTGCGCTTCCACGACCGAACTGTGAATTTGTGTCAAAACCAACGGGTAATACATAAATCCTCGAATAACGCTACGGCCCCGAAGGGAGGGTCGAAGTGGCAAGCAGCCAGTGACACCGCAAGGCGTACTCGCCACTGGAATGCGGCGAAACGCCAGTAGCTCTAGATCAATCGTCTCTGCAGACTCAAAAAAAGCTCCACGTTATGCAGAAGATAAAAAGCAGCAAAAAATATACAATAACATCTTTCGCAGCCCAAGAAACAAGCCAAGGGCAGCAGCCAGGTCAACCGCTCTCATCCAGTGATTTCAGGGAACGGACGTCCCACACAAGCGCTATTATTCTGCGCGGAAAGCAGCGCCAAATCTGAATTAATCGTCTATTCCCTAGCTTTCTAGTTTTAAACAGTATCATTATGAAGCCGTCATAACGGTTATTGTACGCAGCGAGTCGCACGGTAGTCCATTGCATTCCCATCTCGTTGACAGCATCGGTAGCATCGCTCTGTAGAGAGTATGGGTAAGTGTGCTCTATGGTGAGAGTGGTGTGATTCCCATGTAATTTAGACGCTACCGGATATTTTGCACTGTGCCGCTTAGAATAAGCTAACTACAATTTTTCTTTATGCTTCAGTGGCGTGCTGGCGGCTGCTGTGGAGATTTGCCATGGCTGCTTGGCGCCGCTTTTTGCCAGATTCCAGTATTAGCATTATCTAGGGAATGATTCTACAGGATATTAGGATTATTGAGAGGCTAGATTTGCCGCTTGAGAGGGAGAGGAGGCAGGACTTGCTTGGTCGCCCCTGAACGATATCTTTCTGGATGGCTCGTTCCTCAACCGTTCACTGATTAGCCTGGGACTCTGGTTAGACTTTAAGCGGGGTCATTCTGCTGGGGGTGCTGTATTGGGGGGATACAACACCGGTGTTTACTGCTAGGGTCTGACTACTTCCCTTGCGGATGCAGCTCGAATAGTAAACGGTTGGCATACAGTGCCACAACGGATGACAAACAAACATCCAGCGTGAGCAACGGATGTAGTTTATCTATTGCAGTTTCTGGTACTTCTCATTCATCTTGAATCTCACGTGAAGCTCACGGGGGGCCGCTGTGATGCGGCAGATATGTAGAGATGCAGCAGAGCGAAATGGGCGCGTTTTTTTAGCGTGCAAGTACAGAGGATGAGACTGTGTGAATGGAACCACTGAGAAGAATAGAGATACCGGGAGAAGCGGCGGATCCCAGGGAATGCACATCCCTGCGGAAAACCCGTCTCCTGCCGAACACCAGTTCCTCAGAGGTCTCATTCCCGTTCGAAGCTTGTAAACAAGCTGCCCTTGGGAGGTTTCGTCCCAAGGCAATGCCGATAGTTATTATTGGGAGGACATTCCAGTTGCCTTTCTCCCTGCTTGGTTTTACGAAGGCTTGTTTCTTCGTACCGTTCAACTGGCAGAAGGTCCGGCGATGCTCGCAACTTCACAGGCTCAGGCCAGATAGTCAAGCAGATAGCCAACCTGAGTGGCACCATGTACCTTGGGGAAGCCGAACATCATAGTAGGTATCCAGACACTCGACCAAATTCTAAATCAGTGCGTTATGTAGACGCTAACACAAATTCACTTCTTCGGAGGCCATGGGGGGTATGCCCCCTACCTACTTGCAGTGTCCATACACGCAGAGCCACGGTGAAGCGGCATATTTTGTGTCGTGGAATTCTTAATTTATGCGTTTGCAGGTGTTGCGGCCGCCCTTGTGTTGGGATTCTGGAGTGGCATGTGCAGTTGGGCTGGTCCATAATACACATGACAAGCAGTGCAGCGTACGCTATGCTGGTTTTTCAGACTCGCGTAAGCCCTGTGCAGCTATCTTGCCAAAGCCTAGAAGAATGAAGTTAGCAGAAATAGTGGAATTGTGTACACAATCGGGCTTACGTGCGCCCAAGGGGCCACATAGTCAGTGAGCAACACCGTTTCACGGTATTATGCACTGCATCACACGGAACCGAGCTACGGCTAGAGACAATTGCATACCAAAGGAAAGAATCTGCTGTGGGAGCGCTACATGTTTCCAAAATTCATACCCGAAGCTAAAATTAACGATGGCGGACTCCACGACATCAAGCTAAGGCAAAAGGCCACCGATTGCTGGGCTGCCAGTGCTCTTGGACTAGCCACCACGTGCGCCAAAGTGAACCAAACAACAATCAAAACAAATCGCACGAAGAGGCAGAGAATGTCCTTAACACATGACCCCCTTCTCTGCCTTCGCTCACAGCGGCGCGTCAAGAATTACTTCTTCCTCGGCATCGGCTGCAGTTGTGTTTCCACGAATTCTTCCGTTCGGTGCATCTGACGAAAGGGATTAAGCGTTGGCCCTGTACCAAGTGCGCGCGGTTCATGATTATTTACAGCTGTCAAACGCCTCCCCCAACGCTTCGTCTCAGCTTCCAAGATCTGGCGATCTGACTCAATGTCTTCAACTGGACACACCGGAGGGGTTCTCTGAACCACTGGTGGGGTGGATGATAGACTAAGTTGTGGCCAAGATATGCTTGGACTGCCGCTTTCATCCACAGACAGACCATGTATGCTCTTTATGATGACCTTTTCCTTTTCCACTGGGGTTTCGGCTTGTAATTCTGCTGCCTCATCAGAGCTGCGCCCCCTCAACCATCCCACAGCAGCATGTGACACCCCGTTTTCCCCTTGCCCTTGAACAGGCTGCTGTCTCCCCCTTGGCGCCACCTTGCCAAAAATGGAATAAGCGTTGCGCAACGCCAAGGAGACGCGCCTACCCAAATTGGAGACGGCCCCTTCAGAATCCAAACTGGTGTTCTGCTCATTACTTTCTACCGCCGGCTCCGCATGGACGGAATCTCGAATCGGGCCGTGTTGAGCTGCCTTCGTCGGTCGCCCTACGAGGGGTACAAAGGGAGCTACAGAGTAAGTAATATGCCTTTGGGTTCTCCTATATGAAGATCCTTCCAACTCTTGAGACTGATGAACGCAAGAGTCAGCTGGGCTACCTTTCTCCATCTCTGGGGTTTTCTTGGTTAGTGCATGTGAAGGCTTTACACCATCAGCAGTTGCTAGTTCATGCAAGGCATTATATGTTAGAGTATCTTCCATATTGAGTGGTTTCTCTCCTGTTGCACCTTGTGAACACTTTGGAGTCCGTCGTGAGTCGCCCTCGTTGCTTTTTCCCTCGAGATTGTCCTTGAGTTTGGAAGGCTTTCCGACCAGGCCAGTTCGCTCTGGAACAGACATTGGGCCTCTATGTTCAAGTACTTCCTTGTTTTCAGCTTGGGCTATTGCGGTTGAACAAAGTTTGCTATTCTCGTTGCCTGCGCCTTGTACATGATCACTTTGGCGAGCAGGCGAAGATAAATCCAGCTCTCGCGTACCACGGGGCAACGCATGTTGCTCAGCCTCAGGAGCTCCCTGAGATCTCTGGATAATTGGACTTTGCGGCCTCGCATCTACTAAATCTGCACCTCGTGCGATGGACGGAAATGTCTTCACAGAAAAGGGGCTCTCACCCACGTCAGCTGTATGTGGACCGATGGAAGCGCCACACGCGTTGCTTGTTGTAGATGGTGGTAAGCCACACTGCGGAGATTCAGTTATCTCCTGCCCACTAAACTGCTTTCTCCCGAATCCTTCATGAGGCAGAGCAACGGGGACGGACTGCTTACTCCCGGCAACAGCTCTTTGATGGCTTTCATTGGAAGCACACGTGTCACTTGGCTGCCCCTGCGCTGATGGTTGCTCCTTGATGCGCCCGCTGTTCACCGATGGCAAAGTGGGCGCTGGTTCTTCAGTGGAAGTTTTGGTATCATGAACGCCGATTGGTTCACTTTCCGACTTCCCTGTGCACTCACATTCAGAACAAACACAAAGTACGCACTACTTAACCACACTCCAGGTGGAGTAGCAATGGCTAAGAGTGTCAAACTAGGCGTCTGCCTTCGTACCTAATAAATAGGCCTCTGCGGCACCTGCAGGCGTTCGTATATGGCAACGAAAAGCTTTTGTGGGTACTTGAGCTGCTGCTAGAGAGTTGGTTGGTGGTCCAGCCTTTTTGGCATTGAGGCGACCTGGGACAGCAGCCTTTACGTGGGTCGTGACAGTACTTTTGGTAGTTCCAGAAGTGAAATCCCACTTCATAGAGCGCACAACAGACGCCGCCTGAACCCACGTCCTCACTTCGTGGCCCCGCCACACGGCTTGAAGCCGAATTGCTTCCTGCGGCGTGCAGCACGCAGGTCAAAATGCACTAATACACAGAGTAGACCCTTACTAAGGACGAAAAGTCCTCCCCATAATACACTGCTTTGCAATGGGCGGGAATCAGCAACGCTTACCTTGATATCCTTCGCCGTAGGCATTGGCGGGCTATGCATTGGAGCTTGACGCTGTGTTCTTGCTTTAACCGGAGTTTGTAATGTAGAAACATAGGATAATTTCCTTGATAAGGGCTGCTTTGGCACGCCTTCACGATTAGATCCTAGGACTGATGAAGTGCGTGACGGTATTTGCATGGTAGAAAAATAGGTGCTTGGGAGAGTAGTTTCTCCAACGCGCGGGGCTGTCTTCTGAACTGCGACGCTAGAGTCGCTTCTAGGTTGCGCCCTTCCAGATTCGAAACCCCCAGACCCAAGGCTTGTTGTACCAGGCAGGTAGTCAGGAGGCCTCGATACTTCTCCTTGCGACTGGGGCGTTGTGGGCGCTTCACCGGAGAGCAGTTTGGGTGGCTCAGAATGAAAAAGCGGATACCCAAGTTTTGGTTGTCGGTGTTGCTTGCCCAGCTCTACAGCATGCTGCAGAACTTTTCTGTCCCGAGCCTCTTCCCCAATAGAGCAAGAAACACCTGGTGTGCCTACGCGCTGGACAAAATTTTGCGAGGAGGGGCTTCGCTTGGGGATTGCCTTGAGCATGAGTGTCTTGCCGCCTGCAGTGTGGGTGGGGAGCCTCCTGAGGGTCTCTGCTCTCTGCTTGGATGATTCCACCGTTTGCTGCATATTGGGTCCTTCATCCTGAAAATCAAGATACTGGGCTTCACTGTGTTGGACTCGCGATGCACGCTTTCCCGGGTAGACGATATCCCTAGAGCTGACACCCCTAGACACATTCCCTCGACGACCATCTTCAGTAATCGCTGAATACAAAATACCAGCAAGCAGCACAGGCAAGTGAATGGAGTGATATTGAAGAATTAGAGGGCCGACTACTCATCTCCCTATGCAAAAAACCTAATGGATGGACAAAAAACCAAGCATCATCAAACACGAATAGCTAGACGGTGCGCAAATGCAAAACAGTAATTGTCTTTCGCATATTGCTGCTGGGCGTATCAAACCTCCCCCCAAACAGCACAGTCTACGACTAGCAGCAGATACAGCGGACGGAAGCGCAGCACTCTCCGACTTACCCACACGCTTTGCAAACCTTACTTCGCCTCCATTCCAAACTGCACTTTCAACATCATCAGCCACCCGCTTAGACAAAACTCTACGCACAACCTCCGCGCCAACTGTATTTGATTTTGCACTTGCTGCTGCACCTGCTGCTGCACCTGCTCCTGCAGGCGCTGCTGTTGGTGCTGCAGGCTTAGCGGAGTCAGCAGGTTGTGCTGCAGCAGCTTTGGGAGGCGGCCGCGCAGGAGCAGGCCCTGCTGCCTTCGCCTTGCCCACAACTCCTGCACCCGTCTCCTTCCCTCCCTCACCACCTCTACGCTC
>NW_013549421.1:0-8885 GCF_000499425.1 Eimeria acervulina | reverse complement strand
TATATATATATATATATATATATATATATATATAGAAGGCGCATACACCTCAGCAGGTTATAGGCTGTGCATGCGGAGGGGGTGTACGTACACCTGGCGATTGTCTTATAGCCAATATATTATTGACTAACATATCGATTAAAACTGAGGTGTACAGACACCTCAGTTTAATCGATAGATTAGGCGGAAGCAAATGCGGTGTATATCTTCTGCATTACATTAAAAAAAGGATATTAATAATATTAATAATAATTATTATGACTATTATTATTATTATTAGTTAATTTTATTTATATAGTTTGAAGAAATAAACGTTATTCTTTGTTCCTGCTGTTATTTAGATACAGGGTACAGGCCCGTGGGCCCTATAGTAGTCTGCTGCTGCTGCTGCTGCTGATGCTGCTGCTGCTGCTGTTGCTGCTGCTGGCTGATGTAGTTCTTTGATGCTGCTGAAATTTTAATAAGCAGCATTTTTTAACATAGGGAAGCAACCACCGTCATATTACTGCAGCAAGAGAAGGAGCAGCAGCATCTGCTGCTGCTGCTGCTCTTGCTGCTGCTGCAGTGTCTCGATACACGGCAACTCCGCAGCTGCTGCACTGCCCTTCTCAACCTTCTGTGTTCTCTTCTTTATTCTAGTAAATCGCATGTAGAAGACAGTTGCTGCAACAGAAGCAACAGCAACAGCAGCTGCAGCCGCAGCCGCAGCAACAGCGGCAGCAGCAGCATCAACAGCGGCAGCAGCAGCATTCAACTGCCTCCCCACAGAAGTCAGTATGGAGCAGCAGGAAGCAGCGAGAGCTGCAGCAGATGCTGCCTCCACGGCAGCAACGCCGGCAGCACTAGCGTTAGCGCAGCAGCAGCAGCAGCAGCAACAGCAGCAGCAGCAGCGGAAACCTAGGGTATATACAACAAGCACAATGACAGGCTTTGACGGTGCTGCGGGAATGCGCGCTATGGCAGCCAGCAGCAGCAGCAGCAGCAGCAGCAGCAGCAACCGTCCCTTGGGGCAGCGCTTTTACTGGGACGTTGAAACAGACGAAATAACCTTTGCCGACGACAGTAGCAGCAGCAGCAGCAGCAACAGCAGCAGCAGCAGCAGCAGTAACATGCTTGCTTCAGGAGAGTTTACGCAGATAGTGCAGCGAGAGGCAGAGGACCCGCTTTCTCTCCCCTTAGTTGGAGGCATCGTCGAGAGGACGCCCCTGAGCAGCAGCAGCAGCAGCAGCAGCAGCAGCAGCAGCAGAGTTAGCAAGTTTGCTGCCAGCTTGACGCATGCTCCTTTTCCAAAGGCAGTCCACCGCAGTCTGCTGCATCAGCAGCAGCAGACAACCACTGGAGCTGCAGCGCCTCCAGGGGCAGCAGCAGCAACAGCAGCCGCAGGGGCAGGGTCTGTCGGTGCTGCAGAGGACCCGGAAGCAGCAGCAGCAGCAGCAGTAGCAGCAAAAGTAGCTGCAGAAGCAAGAACTGCGTTTGTATTTGATTCGCGTGAGGCAGCAAAACTGAGGTGGACTGACCCACTGCCGCCAGAGGATCCTGCTGCTGCTGCTGCTGAAGCTGCTGCTGCTGCACTGCAGCAGAAGGAGGAGAAGCAGCAGCAGCAGTATGCTGCTGCTGCAGGCTTTCCCCTCGTGCAGCAGCAGCAGCAGCAGCTGGCCTCCCTTCGCTTCGATTTTAATGGGCGGCTCCGTACAGATACCTGGGGACTGCAAGCAGCAGCTGCTGCAGTTGTCTCCTTTTGGCAGCAGCTGCTGCTGCCAAAAGGAGACAGCAAGCGTACGGATGCCTCAGCAGCAGCAGCAGGAGGAGCAGCAGCACTGACTGCTGCTGCTGCTGCTGCAGCGGAAGATGTAGGCGTGGGGGCATGGCTGACACCTGCTGCTGCTGCAGCTGTAGCAACAGCAGCAGAGGCAGCAGCAGCAGCAGCAGCAGATCCTCTCGCGCATTACAGAGGCCTCCATCACCATGGGCAGCAGCCAGAGGCAGCAGGATATACACTCGAAGAATTGCTGCTGCTAGCACACAGCGCTGCAGCAGCACAGAGGGCCTTAGCTGTACGCACGCTGTCGCAGCTGCTCCTCGCAGCGAGAGCTTTCTGCTGCCTCCCCAGCAGCAACCCCTCAGCAGCAGCAGCAACAGCAGCAGCAGCAGCAACAGGAAGGGTCAAAACGGGGCGGGAGGCATTTGCTGCTTTCCGGCAGCTCTTGTCCCCCCTTCTGTACCAGCAGCAGCAACTGCAGCAGCAGCAGCAGCAGCAGCAGCAGCAGCAGCAGCAGGTGGCGCTGCGTGCTGGGTTTGGGTTTGGCTTGGGGCGTTTTCTTCGTTTTTTGCTGCTCGATCAGCAGCTGCTGTTCCGCTTGTGTGGCTGCCTGATGGCGGAGTCTGCTGCTGTTGCTGCTGCTGCAGCAGCAGGCCTCGCGAACCTGCTGCTGCCTGTACACCCCACGCGGCGCCTAGGTCCTCTGCAGCAGCAGAGGTTGCTGCAGCTGCAGCAGCAGGAGGAACAAGCCGCCCCTGATGCTGCTGCTGCTGCTGTGCTGCACCTCTCAGCAGCAAACACCACCCTCTGCTGTGTTGTGGCGAGGCCCTACCGCATATACCTTCAGCAGCAAAGCAAGACAAGAACATCAGAAGCAGCAGCAGCAGCAGCAGAAGAGGGTGCTGCTACAGGTGTGTGCAGCTGCTTGCTCGGCGTTTTATCAGACTCTGTTGCTGCTGACGAAGAACCTTCTCTCTTTCCTTTAGGGGGTTTAGATCTCTTGGGGTGTACGTACACCCCAAACCCTCCTTGGCCTGCTGCTGGAGGAGCAGCAGCAGCAGATTCTCGCGTTTGTTTGGGGCCCGGCAGCGCCTGGGCTGCTCTTGCTGCTCGCTGGAACGACCTCTTGCCGCAGCAGGAGCAGGAGCAGCAGCAGCAGCAGCAGCAGCAGCAGCAGCAGCAGAACTACCTGGATACGCCGCTGGGGGATTCATTTGGAAGACACCCGCATGCAGCAGCAGCAGACTTCGCTTTGGTGCTGCCACGTGTTGCTGTGCTGCTGCAGCGGTGCTGGGGGGTTGCTGAAGAGGAGCAGCAGCTGCTGCGGCTCCTGTGCGGCATCTGCACGGGGGGCCCCCAGCAGGTGCAGCAGCTGCTGCAGCAACAGGATCTGGTGCAGCGGCTGCTGCTCCTTGCAGACAGTCTGCTGCTAGGAAGTGACGCACGCCAAAGGCGGCGTGCTGCTGCTGCTAAGCAGCTGCTGCCTGCAGCAGAAGCTCTCCTTAAAGGCAGCAGCAGCAAGAACAGCAGCGGCAGCAGCAGCAACAGCAGTAGCACTTCATCTGCAGAAGAACCGCAGGACTACGATATAAGAGAGCAGCGCCTTCTGCTGCAGCTTCTGCTGCTGCTGCGCATTTGTGCAGCACGCGTAGACAGCCTGCAGCAGCTGCTGCCGCTCTTTGGCCCTCTAGAGATCTTTGGCAGCAGCGAAATAGACGACAGCAGCAGCAGCAGCAGCAGCAGCAGCAGCAGCAGTGTTTTGGGTTTGGTGCTGCAGTCTTTGATGGCAGCTGTTGAGCAGCCTGAGCTGCAATTCCTGCAACTGCAGCAGCCGCAGCAGCAGCAGCAGCAGCAGCAGCAGCAAGGGAAGGATGGCTTAGGACTGTCTCCTGTCTCTCACGTCCTGCGTGTTGCTGCTGCAGCTGCTGCAGCAAGGCTGCTGCGGCTGCTGCAGCACCGAGGCAGCTGTGATGTGCCGCTGCTGCCGTTGCTGCCAGCATTTGCTGCTCATATACGGGGCTTCTCTGCGCAGCTGCAGCTGCTGCAAGGCCACCTGCTGCTGCAGCAGCAGGGCGCACCCTCAGGAGGAGGAGCAGCAGCAGCAGCAGACGGGGACGAGAACTACGACTGGGCCTCCTGCTTCTCTTGCGTCCGGCATCCAGTGTGCAGCAGCAGCAGCAACAGCAGCAGCAGCAGCAGCAGCATCGCTGCTAAGGCGAGGCAGCTGCTGCGATATGAAGGCCAACTGGTGCTGCAGCTCCTTTTGTGGGGAGCAGACTCCGTAACTGCGGTGTCTTTCGAGGTGCGTCTCTTGCTGCTGTTGCTGCTGCTGCTGTTGCTGCTGCTGCTGTTGCTGCAGCTGGTGCTTTTCCTGTTGCAGTTGCTGCTGCGGGTGCTGCTGTTGCTGCTGCAGCTGGTGCTTTGATTGGTGCAGTTGCAGGAACGGCCTGTGGCTGTTGTGGTTGAGGCAGCAGCGGCCGCAGCATCTGCTGCTGCTGCTGGTGCTGCTGCTACTGCTACGATTTCTTGCTGCTGGGGTGTAACCCCTCATGCTGTTGCCGCTGCTGCTGCTGCGTTTTGTGCAGGCGTCGTTGCTACTGCCAGCAGCAGGGGGTCTTCTCGCTGCGCTGCAGCCGCTGCAGCAGCTGGAGCCAGCAGCGTGCAGCAGGTTGTCTGCTGCTGCAGTGCATGTGCTTCTGCGGTGTACAGACGCTGTTCGCTGGAAGCTAAAGGAGAACAGCAGCACGAAGAGTGCCTTCTCAGCAGCAGCTGCTGCTGCGGACTCCGACGACCCTGCTGCTGCACTTGCAGCAGCAGCAGCAGCAAACGAAGACACTGAGACGACCAAACGGCTGCTGCTCCGCCGTTGGCGCTCATCTGTCTCCTCTCCGATTCAGCTGCTAATGGGGTCTCCTCCTGGGGACGAAGCTGCTCTTAGCAGCAGCAGCAGTGGCAGCAGTAGCAGCGACAGCAGCAGCCCCACGAGCGACAGCAGCAGCAGCAGCAGCAGCAGCAGCAGGGGTATGTGGGGCGTAGCGCTAGACCGCGTTCTGCTTCTGCTTTACGGCGGAAAGGAGACACCTCAGGCTGTGTTGGCTGCGTCATCTTCTGCAGCAGCAACAGCAGCAACAGCAGCAGCAGCAGCAGGCAACACAGCAGCTTCACAGAGTGCTGCTGCTGCTGTCTCCTCCTACTTGATAGAGACAGGCTGGACACTCGCAACGCGGTGCTGCTCTTTGCAAGCTAGACGACCGTACCCGTGCTGCTGTAGTGCATGCAGCAGTAGCAGCAGCAGCAGCAGCAGCAGCAACTCCTGCAGCAGGGGCAGCGCATGCAGCACGTGGTGCCTGCCAGTAACGTCGGAGAGTTTTGCTGCTGCATCCGCTGCAGCTTTAAATGCTGCGCATCTCGCTGCTGCTGCATCGCTGCCGCCTTCTGAAGCTGCTGCCAAGCCTGCAGCTGGAGGACCAGCAGCAGCAACAGCAGCAGCAGCAACAGCAGCAGCAGCGCATGCAGCTTGTCTGTCTGATCCTAGATTGGTTGAGCTGCTGCTGGCAGATCTGCAGCTGCTAAGGGGCATTCTGCATGCATTTGCTGGATGCCTAGCAGTCGTTAGCGACGTAGCGCAGCTTGCAGCAGCAGATAGCAGCAGCAGCAGCAGCAGCAGCAGCAGAAGTCAGGGACAGTGCCTCTCGTCTTGGGTCGAAGAGATGCAGTTGCTGCTGCAGCAGCCCTTAGTACAGCGCTTTGCCTGTGAGGCAGAGACACTTGCTGCGGGTCTGCTGCTGCTGCTGGAGGCTCTACACCAGCAGCTGCGCATGCCGAAGCAGCAGCAGGAGCAGCAACAGGAACAGCAGCAGCAGGGGCAGCAGCAACAACAGCAGCAGCACCGAGACTTAAAGCCCTTCCTCCACTCAGCTGTGAACGCCACAGCCCCAACTCTACCTCAAGATGAAATTGCTGCATGCGCTCTTGCTGCTTTAGATGCTGCAGCAGCCTGCAGGAACTACATCAGGAGCATGCAGCAGCAGCAGCAGCAACAGCAGCAACAGCAGCAGCTGCAGCAGCTTTCTCTCCGCTGCGCTGTTGCTGCGCTGGCCAATGCAGCAACAGCAAGAACGGCGCTGCTGGCGTTTGCACATCTCGCTGTGTACCTGCAGCAACAGGAGTGCAGCTGCAGCAGCAGCAGCAACAGCAGCCGCAAGGCAGATGAAAACAGCAGCAAGTGCTGCTTGTGGGCAGCAGCAGCAGAAACACTTGTTGGCTGCTGTGACGCAACCCCGTGGAGTTTGCATGCAGTGCAGCAGCTACACGCAGCACTAGCAGCAGCCTCCGAACAGCAGCAGCAACAGCAGCAGCAGGGGTTTGGGGTTGTTCTCGCTACCGATCTAGAGCATTACCTGGAGCAGCAGCAGCAGCAGCAGCAGCAGCAGCAGCAGGAAGCCTGGGAGAAGACCCTCAACTCGGCGTTGTTTGTCTCTCCTTTTGATCTCATCGTAGGGGCCCCCCTGTGGGGTATTTTGCTGCGCAACGCAGCAGACACAGCAGCAGCAGCAAGAGCGCATGCAGCTGCTGCACTGACAAAACAGCTGCAGCGGCTGCTGCTGCAGCAGTCGGCTTCTCTCGGGTTTGCTGTGGCTCGCTTAGCGTCTCCCTCTTACTTAGTCGGGGGCTTGCTCCGCAGCCTGCAGCAGCAGCAGCAGCAGCAACAGCAGCAAGAACAGAAGGAGCAGCAGCAGCCCGAGCAGCAGCAGCAGCAGCAGCAGCAGCAGCAATTGCAGAGGGAGCAGCAGCAGCAGCAGTCTCTGAACGGTGCGTTGCAGGCAAGGGCTGCTGCTCTGCCTCCTGCGTACAATACAGAGTGGAGACTGTTGGATTTGCTGCTGCTGCAGCCATTGGGGCTTGCATGCGTTGCGCCGCTGGCAGCAGCAGCAGCTGCAGCAGCAGAGACAGCAACGCCAGCAGCAGATACAGCAGCGCATGAGGAAGGCAGCCGGTGGAGAAGAACCTTACGAGCGGCTGCTGACTCTGCTGCTGCTGCGTCTGCTGCTGCTGCGTCTGCAGCTGCAGCAGCAAAAGAAGAAATGGAGCCTAAGCCGGATATGCTACCAACCGATGCTTTGAGAGCAGCAGCAGCAGCAACAGCAGCAGCAAATCAAACTGCAGCGTACCTTTGCTGCTGCGAATCCGCTCGCAGTTTTGCTACCCGGGGGGCGCTAGAGTTGCTGCAGCAGCTGCAGGCATCAGCAGCACCCGAGCCGCAGCAGCTGCTGCTGTTGCTGCTGCTAAGCAGCCCGTTGCTGCCCCAGGCAGCACGTGAACATGTGTGGGGCGACGAAGGGGCCCTGGTGGTTCTAGACAGAAACACAGTCTTGCTGCCTCCAGCAGCAGCAGCAGCAGCAGCGGGCGACAGCAGCAGCAGCAGCGACAGCAGCAGCAGCACGTGGGAAGCACTGCTGCGCTTCGCAGGCACCATGAAGTGGGGTGTATGTACACCTGAAAATGAGTGGCTGTTTTGCTGCAGCGCAGCGGCCAACTGTCTGCTGCTGTCGATATTATGGGGAGACAGCAGCAGTTGCTGCGAAGAGACACTGCAGCGGCAGCAGCGGAGCCACCTGCAGAGACAGCTGGGAACAAGCACGGGCCTGGTTTCTGCTGCAGCAGCAGCAGCAGCTGCAGCTGGGCTCAAAGCCTAACCCACTGCTGTTAAGATCTGCTGCGCATGCGCTGAGGAAGCAGCAGCAACAACAGTAGCCCTGCTGTTGTTGTTGCTGCTGCTGCTGCAGATGAGCTCTCAATTCTCTTGCTGCATGCTCCAGGCTGTGCTGCAGAAGCAGCAGTATTTGAAATCCCTTCGAGCAGCAGCGGCAGCAGCAGCAGCACTAGCAGCAGGATACAATGAGTTGCTGCTGCTGCTTCTGTGCAGGCAACGAGATGTTGCTGTTTGCTGCAGCATTGAGTGTTGCTGTGCTCCTCAGCACAGCAACACGTCTCTGCTGCTGCATTTGCTGCTGCTGCACTTGGTGCTGCTGTTGCTGCCTCTTCTGTTGCTGCACCCACCGGTCAGCCTGATATTAGAGCTCGCTGCAGCAGCTAGCAGCTAAAAGGAGACAGGAGACACTTATCTATCTACGAAGAGAAGCAGATGAGGAGACAAGGAGACCCCTTCTGTCTCCTTTATTATTTTGTCTCCTTAATAGCTTCTCTCTCTAATAGTATTTGTTTGTTTGTCTCTACAATAGAAAGAACCAGCAGCTTCGATGCTGCAGCAAATATTTCTATCAGCAGCAACTGGGGTGTACAGACGGCCCCGTGCAGCAGCAGCAGCAGCAGCAGCAGCAGCAGCAGCAGCAGCAGCAACAGCAGCAGCAACAGCAAATCCAGTTTGCAAGGCAAACAACACGGGGCACCCTTTTATCTTTTTTATATTATATATATATATAGTTATGTATATACACATATTTGTACAATGCGAGAGAGACAGGAAGGAGACAGTATAAAGAAAAGGAGACAGATGAGTTTGTCCTCTGTGAAGAAGAAATAAAAAACAAGGAAATACAAACAGAGACAGAGAGACAGACAAATAGAGACAGAGAGACAGACAAATAAAGACAGAAAGAGACAGACAAATAGAGACAGAGAGACAGACAAATGAAGACAGAAAGAGACAGACAAACAGAGACAGAGAGACAGACAAATAGAGACAGAAAGAGACAGACAAACAGAGACAGAGAGACAGACAAATAGAGACAGAGAGACAGACAAATAGAGACAGAAAGACAGACAAACACAGACAGAGTGAGACGAACAAACTGAAGGAGACAGAGAGAGAGAGAGACAGACAAATAGAGACAGAGGGACAGAGAGACAGAGACAGTGACAGGGAAGAGACAGAGACAGAGAGAGAGAGAGAGAGAGAGAGACAGAGACAGAGACAGAGACAGACGAAAGAAAACAGAGGCAGACAGACAAATCAACAGAGACGAACAGAGAGACAGACAAGCAAACAGCAAGAGAGAGTCAAATAAACAAAGACAGAGAGGAAAATAAAGTGCGAGAGACAGAGAAACGAACACAAAGAGACAAACAAAGAGAGACATGCACGATTACAAAGGGCCCCCCCCCC